>NC_068939.1:26861639-27161639 GCF_016801865.2 Culex pipiens pallens
AGGTCGGAATCGGCCTGCTCCTGCTTGACATCCTCGTCACCAATACCGGAACTCAGCATCAGCTGCAGCTGAACCTGGCTGGACCGGACCGCCTCGTGAAACGCGTAAAACTCGTCAATTTTGACGCAACAGGCTCGGCACATCCGGCAGGGCAGTGGATCATCGGCTGGAAGCTAAATCAAAAATCTTCATCAAATTCAATTTAAATTGATAAAGAAAATCAGCATTCACCTCAAAGCTAAAAACTGTTTTAATCTTTGCTTGAAACTCGTCGTCCGTTATCGCGGCAGTGTCATCCGGTTCCAGCTTGAGATGGAGACAGATTCGGCACATTTCCTGGATCTGGGACATGGTTGTGGACACTTTTTAGCTTCACGGACGTTTTCTAGAATAATTATTCAGGTGGATTTTCTTCGGGTTTGTTTTTGTTTTGATTCTTTTTGGGTGATTAAACATGGTGGCGACTCGAAAGTATTTTAAAATAAGGTGAAGCCGTTCATAATTCTAAATTAAATTTTCAAAACAACCTATCCGTCATGGGTTTCCTATGCAGATAGGACCTTTTGAAAATGTAATCTAGAATTCAAGCATTATCTAGAGTTTTGTTTTTAATGGTCCTATGAACATATAAAAGACAATAGCTTATAGGACCTTTAAAAAAAAACTCTAGATTTGTGTCAAACAATTTTTGGGTGTTTTGAAACCGCCTCGAATCAGGCTAGCTGTCAGGGGTATTAAAAAACACCAAAAAAGCAAAAAACTGAAAATTTGGTTCATTGAACCTTTTTTTAAAAAAAAAACTCCAGAAATGCAGATTTATTTTTGAGAAAAAAAAATGCAGATCATAAAATAATCTGGCATCGTTGGTTGGAAATAAAAATTGTCCTTTTGAAAATTCTGGCCATAACTTGGGCCACAACCTGGAGTGGTCGGTGCCTTGTGCGTAGGTTCTGTCGGGGGGACATTTACCAAACCATTCGATTTTAGCCAATATGGGTATCAAACTGCTTTGATCCGCCCTCTACACACCACTAGAGACCCTAAATAGGGAGACTGGTCTAAGTTTGCTAAATCGATCTGGCAACGTATGTTTTGAGCTTGACAACATTGATAAGTTTTGCTGGGCGTAATTAGGTTTTACACCGTGACGTCATTTGACAGCTCGTGTGCACTGTTTACATAGTCTTCGTCGATTGTCGACGAAATTCCCCGAACAAAATCGAGGACCGCATCGAACTGTGCTAAGTCCTTGTAAATAGTGCACTCCTTTCTAACCTCCAAATCGAGTCGGCGTAAAACCTAATGGCAAATGCTCGTTCGGAAACGTCAAACTCTTGTCTGTTGTGGTACGTCAAATTCACTTCGACCAGTCTCCCTATTTAGGATCTCTACTCACCACTCCAACAGCTGGATAATTTCTTCAACGTGGCCCATTGAAATTCACGTCTGTGTTAGGGAAGCCATTTGCTTGCTCGTAATGTAAGCATAAACGGTACTTAACCCTCTACATCCCAAATTTTTTATTTTATTTTTTTTTATTTTTCCCGTGTTTATTTTGTCATTTTGAGCTACTTTTGTTCTACTAAAAACTTTACTTCCCTTGTTTTATGTTTTGCTTGTTTAATTTTTAGTATTTTAATTTGCATTTATCTTGTTTAGTTTATGTTTGTTTTTGGTAGTTTTTGGCCTGTTCTACCACCTCCTATCATTACATTTTGCCTATCTTTTTAATTTTTTCATGTTTTTGCTGTCACTTTTTCAATTTTTTGCTTGTTTTTCACATTTTCTGCCATAGAATGGCACCATTATCATTTAAATTGTAGAAAAATGCGTAGAGGCATAGTCTGGGACACTAAAAAAACTGCTGCATACTTCTTTTTACTTAAAATAAAGGAAATGTTAGTAAAAACACCGCCAAAGTTGACCCCTATAAAAATGACATTTTTAAAAACATTGGCAAAGTCACATAAACATAAACACCACTCAAATTCCATTTTCAAATTCCCGACTTTTTCCCGACTTTTTTCCAGACTTTTCCAGAATGCTCAAATAATAGGCATTTGTTATCTAAATAATGATTTCAAACAAAAAACTTTCTATAAAAAAGTCAATATTAACCACCGAAAAAAAAATTCTCAATGAATTAAAAAAATATCCAAATATAGGCATTTTTTGTAATTACAGAAATTAAACAATGAAAAAACTTCAAAAATTGAATTTCATTATTATGATTCAGAGTAGAAACACAAACAATTAGTCTTTGAAAAAATAATCGAAAGTTCAACAATACTTAAAACTTCCATGTTATTTTTTAAATTGGCAAACGTATAGTTTTTGATACTTCGTTTCAACTGGAAATGACAAAAAGTTAAAGATAACTGAACTTAAAATCTCGATCCTATTTTTTTAAAACTTCATCATCATTTTAAATCAAAGAATGATTCAAACATAATTGGGTACTAAAGCCCTATGCCAATTTTTATGTACAACGGTAAAAAACACGATTAAAAACCTTTTCTGATCACTTTTTTTCATTTTCATGCAAAAAAAAAAAATATTGAAAAGACAACATTTTTTCGATGGATCAACTATGGTCCCCTTGGAACAAGCTATCAAGTAGGAGCTTTTCTGTCAAGAAGGACCGCGAGGTTAATTTTTCAAAATTGATTTAAAAATCCATTTTAAACTATTTGTGATCGTACAAAGGGTCATTGTACTCAGAAAAATAAGCTTTATCGCTGTAAACAATAATATCAGCAATCTAAGCTTCATTTTAGGACCCAATTGCTGTTATTATTCATTTAAAGGATTTAGAAAAATGTCAAGGAATTCATAACAAAATGTTTTTGCCAAGTTCCCTTTTTAATTTTGTAATTTTTGATATTGAATTTTCTAATCAATGCTAATTTATCTAGTGGTCAGTATTTAACTGTTTGTTTTTTCAATTAAAATTCAGTTTGATATGATTGTATGTTTTCCCACTTTTTTTAAGCAAAATGTTTGATGAGACTATTCTTTTAAACAATTTTATTGCAAAAAAATTCAAAATTTCCATGATTTTTTTTGCAATTTCAAAATTTTCTTTATGTTTTAAAAACGTAATTTTTTTTCAATTTTGGATTTTATGTGATAATTAAGTTTTCCGAAAACTGAAAATAAAACTTTAATTATGGTAGGTAATTTACCCATACTCACAAAAAAAATGTTCAAGGGTAACATTTGAAAAAAAAACATATTTTAAATTACTTAATGAATTTAGTTAAACAATTAATAATATTTACAAAAAAAAAACATTGCCACATTCAATTTGGAATCTGTTTTCAAATATTCAATTTATGTGACAAAATTAAATAGAATCTATTAGGATTTATTTTTATATTAGTTTTTCATTGACTTTACCTCTTGTTTAATGAACAAAAAATAATAGCGATCATTTGATTCATAGAAAAATATTATGAAAATCTGTGTCAAAGACCCCAACATTCATTAAGATTTTGAATGTCTTAAACCTAGGGGCAGGACAACTTGGTCGATAGACCAATAATAGTTCGTTGATTGATTTATATTTCGTCAATACTTTAACGCGACCTTACCTGGGTTTGTGGATCCTTGAACCTTTGACAAATAGAAATGTCAAATGAACATGCACACAAACACAAACCATTTTGGCGGTGAGGATTTTCATGGAAATTTCGGAGGGAAATTTATAAGTGGCAGAAAATGGACATTTCTTCAGCGTGGACCATGCTCCGTCGGCCAAGAATGGTCAAGTTACGCCAAAGAAGAAAAATGCAGTGGACCGGTTTACTGATTCCTCTACGTCCCGCTACGTTGAAGTGTTACCCAAAAAGTCATGTCCACCTAATCTAGCCTCCTCCTCTTGCTCCTCTTGCTCGACCTGTTGCAAAATTAAGATGCCATGTTCCGGGATCAGAACCCGTCCTGTTGCTTCCTCCAGCAATTATGAAGCAACAATGAACCCTCGACTATAATCGTTTAAACATAGAAAGCTTCTCTTTTTTTCTACGGAACCTGGACAAATTCTTTGCACAGGCCGGATAACATAACCTAATATTTGGAGCTCAAAGAAAAAAAATTGCTAGAACCGGTGACATTCCGGATTGGTCCAACATCATCTAAATGGTGGAAGGGAAACAGCTTTCCTTTAAAATACAGGAACGAGTTCCGCCCTTTAGTATATCCCAAATCCGATCACCAAATGTGGCTAAATTAAACCAGCGTCGAAGGAGGAAAACAATCACCAACGAGACCAATTGCCTCCTTCTTCAACCGCGCAAGAGGAGAAAATGTGAACATCATCATTATCATACTATAGTAGAACAGTTGAAGCGAAAACCCGGAGAATCCCGGATGGAACCGTAAATATTGCCTCCTCCTTCTTCTCGAACTGAACCAGAGGGCAACGATGGGTCAAAGACAAAGCTTTCGCCTACTTCCGCAATCCTCCTACCGTTTGAATTCCGTCAAACCTCGGTCGAAACGCCACATACTCCATTGCGGCGGAATCTCCCTCTTGCTGTGATCGTATTTGGTCAATCTGCAACTGAACAAAGCATTTTTCTCTTTATTAATGCCGAACAGCGTGCTTCAGAATGGGATACAAATTTGTTTCGCCAAAATTATTATTTTTTCATCTGTCAACTGTCAAATCAAGGTGTGCAAATGTAGGTCATTACATTTTTCGTTAATCTATTAACCAATATATCAATAACAACGTCAATATATTGACGAATGGTAAATATGTTGACTCTGTACACCCCCTAGTCTTAAACAGCTTTTCAATACTCAAATATATTGAAATAGTCAAAAGAACCTTAAATTTAAAGAAAGTTACTAAAGCAGAAATGAGTGACTTCAATTTTAAAATTGTTCAAAAGTTGAAAAATAATTTTCAAACAAGTATGCTCAGAATTCCCGACTTTTCCCGACTTTTTGACAAAAAATCACAAATTCCCGACTTTTTCCCGATTTTTTGCGGATTTTGGCGAATTCCCGACTTTTTCCCGACTTTCCCGATTTCCCGACTTGAGTGGCCACCCTGCATAAAACAAGTAAAACTTCCAACCTATACATTTTCTAAAATTTCTTCTTTCCAATGCTTTTTAAAGATCAAAAATTGGTTGAAAAATTGATTTTTGGCGATTTTTTAAATCGAAGCCCGTCTAAAGGCGGGGTTGGGTTGTGAGGGTTAATGGCCTATCTACAATCACTTAGGTTAGAAAATTGGGTCCTAAAATTAAGCTTAAATTTGTGATATTATTGTTCACAACGATAAAGCTTATTTTTCTGAGTACAATGACCCCTTGAACGACCGCAATGGATTTAAAATGGATTTTTAATTCAATTTTTTAAAATTAACTTCACGGCCCTTCTTTTCTTCTTTTTTTTTTGATTTTTTTTTTGATTCACGGCCCTTCTTGACAGAAAAGGTCCTACTTGACAGCTCGTTCCAAGGGGACCATAGTTGATCCATCGAAAAATGTTGTCTTGTCAATAATTTTTTTTTGCGTTAAAATGAAAAAAAGTGATCAGAAATGGTTTTTAATCGTGTTTTTTACCGTTGTACATAAACATTGACATAGGGCTTTAGTACCCAATTGTACGTAGGGTAGAAATTGGAATCCATAGAAATGAATCTGATCATTCTGTTCATCATTAAAAATTTACGGTAATTTGCGAGGTAATTTCACAGGGATGCTACGGCTGTCATCTGCATACAATGTCACTGAAGCCTAAAAAGTACCAAAGTTTTGATGTCTAGTGTCAAAATTATGGGGAGTAACATGACGAAAAGGGCGCAAAATCGAAAGGACGAAAATTATTTTTTCTATAATTTTTGTTTTGTTAGTCAAAATGAATTTAAATGTGTACCATTATTCGGGGCAGCTCGGGACACATGAGTGAATTAGGAAGTGTTTTTGCACAATATTTGGGTATTTTTTATTGGTTTCAGTTAGAACAAAAATAGTTTCTAAATTTGAACTTTTATGTCTAAAAACAGCTGTTCATAGAAGGCTTTCAGGTCGAAAATTTACTAACACATTTAAACCACGGGGTACCATAGAAGTTGGTTCGTTTGACTCAAAAACATGTATTCTTGTAAACGTAAATGTGGTAAAATGTAACATGCTTTCTCGAAACTATATGGTGAGCTCCACGACGTCCCTAACAATGGGCTATGCCCTGTTCGTGAACTCGCTCTTGAGGTTTCTCAACAACATGGTTGAGCCCACATATTTGTTTAACCGCCTCAAATTGTAGATTTAAATTAAAATTATGATGATCTTTCTGGTTTTGGCGAGCGGTCTTGTCGAAAGAAGGAAAACAGTGAACAGTGGAGAAGTAGAGACAATCTGTTTTTCTTCTTTCGACAAGACTGCTCGCCAAAACCAGAAAGATTAAAAACAATCAGTCGTTGCGAAACCGGATTATGAAGATCTGTAAGTTCATTGGCCAAATTACAATAGAGCATTTCCATTCGAGCAATTTTTGCTTTTTTCTACAATGTATGTCTAATGGAGCGAACTGTCAAAAACTGCTCGACTGCGGGTACTCCATTTGCGGAAGACATTTCGGAGGATTTAAATAAGACACCTGCTGGGAAGATTATATTGACATATGTTGTTGTTGGCGGCATTTTTGATTTAATTTAATGAAAAGAATCATTCTGAGCAGCTACAGGTTTTCTTATCCAAAAATAAAATTAAATGATATTTAATATATTTTGATTTGTGACCCTCTTAAATGATAATCCCGAAACAGCGCCACCAAACATTTTGTGGCGGCTTCAGCAAGCTACGTCAGTACCACGGGCCTGGGTAATTTGCATCCACAAAACATTGTTCGAGTTTCAAATTTTTATTGTAGTCGACACCCTGTTTGCTCACGCCCTTTTCAAAAACAGACTTCAAAAGGGAGCGTTCTTTTATTACGTAACGCAAAATTTGGGATTTTTGACCCCCCTCCCCCCCCCTTTGTAACAAATCGTAACAGATGAGCCATCCCCCCTACCCCCCCCTGTAACGCGTAACGCAAGGTCTTTTTGCAAATTTTTATGAGTGCTTATATGAAAATTTTGCGTTACGTAACACAATTTTTCAGCACACCCCCCCTCCCCCAATTTTCGTAACATTTCGTAACAGACACCGACACCCCTCCCCCCCCTAACTGCGTTACGTAATAAAAGAACGCTCCCAAAACATCAGCCCTTGACAGCTTGACTTTCGATTGCGTCCAAAACAAAGGTGGAAAAATAATACGGAGCTCGTTTAGGCCACATCAGGCACGGGATAGAGGTTCCCCACACTATGGAATCGTCCTGCCGCCTCTGTTTGGATCCGTTCGCGGAGAACGCGTCCTCGATCGATGACCCCCAGCTGAAGGCGAAGATGGAGCAGGTGTTCAACTTTCCGGTAGGTTGACTTTGTGGAAGGTAGTTTTGTTGAATGACCCACTAGATTTTTTTTTATCGGTAGGTTGACCTGAAGACAGGCTATCCGTCCCAGGTGTGCCAGAGCTGTTCGTACACGATTTCCGAGTTTTACGTGTACTCCGAGAAGGTTCGGCTGAACCAGGACCGATTGGAGGGTGGGAAGGAATCGTTCGAGAAGGTCAAGCTTGAGCAGCCGGAAAGTATCAAGTGTGACGTTGATATCGTCGGGGATGTTGTGGTTCCGAAGGAGGAGGAGCCCTCGGACGACGAAGATGATGGGGAGGGTTTTAGCGAAGGGGAGGTCTTTGCGGAGACATATGAACCTCCGGTTAGACGGCGGAAGCGAACGGTCACCAGGAAGCCGCGGAAGAAGCGAAGGAGACTGTCGTCGGATGATTCTGACGAAGAGGACGAGGATGGTGGCGAGAATTCTGAGGGGACCGAGCGTAAAAAGCGTAGCTATAAGAGCAAGGAGGAGAGGGAGGAGGAGTTTCGACAGATCTATGAATTCTACAAGATTGTGTGTGATTTGTGTAAGCATACGACGCCGGATTTACCTACGTTGAATCGGCATTTTAAGGAAGAACACGATCAAGATGGGTACCTTCTCTGCTGCAAGAAGAAGATGTACACACCGAAGGTCATGTTGAACCACATAGATTACCACCGTAATCCGGATGAGTATCAATGTAAGCTGTGTAATAAAACCTACAACAGCAAGGAGTACTTGGCGAACCACATGGTCAAGAAACACAACGACAGTCGGCAGGATCTACCATTCCGGTGCGACCAGTGTAATCAGGCATTCCGTAAGGAGAATCAGTTAGTTTCGCACAAGAAATTCCACGAAAAGGTCCAGTGCAGCATTTGCGATAAGGAGTTCGCAAACAAGTTCACGGTTAAAGTCCACATGGCGAACATGCACAGTGACGTCGATCGTCGAATGATTTGCGATACCTGCGGGCAGGAGTTCCTGAACAAGTTATGCTTCGAACGGCACGTGAAAGAGCACGCGGGCATCGAGGTCATCAAGCGGTACCAGTGTCACATCTGCAACGCATGGATACGCGGCGAGCGCGGCCTTCACCAGCACATGGTGAACCTGCATGACAACAGTGGGCAGCAGTGGATTTGCAACATTTGCGGCAAGCAATCGCCCAACTTCCGGTCTCTGTCCAAGCACAAACGCGTCGTTCATTGCGAGGAGAAGTACGAGTGCGAATTTTGCGGTGCCAAGTTCAAGCAGCCGGTCAACCTGAAAGAACACCGAACCATTCACACCGGAGAGGTGCTGTACTCGTGCGAGCACTGTGGCGTCACGAAGAACTCGCGGTCCAACCTGTACGTACACATCAAGAATGTACACCCGGTCGAGTGGGCCGCCAAGAAGCGTAAGGCGGAGGAGGCTAAAATTCCCAAGAGTCAAGCGTGATGTGATGATGGGAAGAAATGATACTGGAAATGAGTCTTCTTTGTTGTTTTTATTTAATGCCGAAATCCCAAAAATCTGACTTGCAGGGTTGTTACGAAGAAGTCGAAAAAAAATCCGCGCTAAATCCGCGCCTTCCCAAAACCAAATCCGCGCGTCATCCGCGCCATATTAAGAAAAATAATTTCGTGACAAACGAAAAAGATAGTTTTATAATATATATTTTTTTAACGAAAAAAAGAAAGTATTTGAGAACAAAAATTAAACTCGTTTTATGGTTAAGGGCTCCCTCAGCAGGAACGCAAAAATTAAAAACGTTAAAATAAGGTTGTATTCAATAAATATAATTTTCAATCCAAAACAGCATTGTGAGACTGAATCTTAGAACGCAGAATCTTGAAACGCCGAAAATATATGGACAAATTTATTCTTGCTGGGATGAAGTAAGCCAGAGGGGAAAACCATAAAAATATTTTGGCAAAAAAATAAATCCAAAAATAGAAATTAAAACACTAAGAAATTATAAAATTCTAATTACAAAATTAAAACAAAATTTTGAAAAATCATAAAATTAACAAAAAATAAAATTTATAAATCTAGTGTTTTTTAAATTCTAATACAGTTCATACTCAATGATCCTCGCTAATGTGTCACTCAGAAAAATCGAAACACGAAATTTTTATTACTTCCCAAAATTATCTAACCTAAACTCTGATCCTAAAAATGTTCCTGTAAGCTAAGATGGTGTCAAAAATGATAGTATTCAAAAATTTATGAAACAGCAGTTTTAATTTTTTTTAAAGATAAAATATTTAAGAATTCAAAATAAAAGATTATTTTATAATTTTAGAATTCTAAAATTTATGAATTTGCCGAATTTAGAATTTTAGAATTTTTGGATTTAGTAATTTAGGAATTTCGGAATTATTGATTTCAAGATTTTAGGAATTTTGGAATATCGAAATTTTGGAATTTAAGATTTTAAGAATTTAGGCATTTGAAAAATATAATTTTTGTTCTCTTGATTGTTTTGTCTTCCTCACCTCACCGATTTTATTTTCAATAAATTGAATTTTTAAATTTTGTCTTTAAAAATTTGTAATTCCTCAAATTTAATTTGAATGTCAGTTCTTTTGAATATTGAATCTAAAAATTTGAACATTTAAAATCTGAATTTCTATTTTTTGGATTTAAAAAAAACTATAAAAATCAAAAAAGATTTTAATTTTTGTAATATTTGAACTTTGAATTTTTAAGCACTAAGTTTTGAATGTTTTGACCTTTTAACTTTTTCCCCAAGATTGTTTTAATTTAGAAAAAAAAAACTTTCTACGGGTTAAATCCCATCAAAATTCAAAGGCGGAGAGTCAGCTTCTGTTACGTTTAATTTGAGCACAAAACGCCCGCGGAACAAGCCCCAATCCAGATTTTTAAGCGAAGATGGCGTTCGAATGGTGAACGTCCGAAATGTCAAAATCGCGCAGTAGCACCAACATTAGAAAAAAAATGTGGCTGTCATGCCATGGCACACTTTTTCCGTAATGTTGGTACCACTGCGTGATTTTGACATTTCGGGCGTTCACCATTCGAACACCATCTTCGCTTAAAAACCTGGATAATCATTAAAAATTGGATGTATCCAGTATAAAATAAACAATAATAAAGGTTTAAAATACATCACTCAGAACATTAAAAAATATATTCAGAGCCGCTAAGCAGATGCTAAAAATTGAGTTGAGTGAAGTAATAAATTTAAATCCTCAACAATACTAAAATAAAATAACCTCTTCCTTAAGACTATTTCAACGTATCTTATTAAGAAAAGACAAATAAACATTTTCGGAAGAAATTTCAATTTTGTTTCAGTAACAATTTCTAAGAATTCGGAGTTTTTGCACTCAACGAAAAAATAAACTATCATAATTCCTGATAACATTTTTCTTTTAAACTTGAAAGTAATTCTATCTCACTAAATTATTTTATTCATCAAAATTACCATCCGCGCGAAATCCGCGCCTGAGCAAAATTATCCAGCAAATCTGCGCCAAATCCGCGCGAAACGCGCCATCCGCGCAATCCGCGCCGTCTGTAACAACTCTGGACTTGCTGTTGGGTGGATTCATTTACTTGCGAATCGAAACAATACCTTCTGTATCACATAATCGTAAATAATTCTAGAAGAAAATTGCGAAAGCTACTGCATCACCCTAGATCACACCAACACATTCATGAGCTGCTACACCTTCTGCTTGTTTTATCTGTTGACAAGAATAATAAGTGAGAAATCACAACAATCTTACAAAAATGGACGGATGTCGCCTCTGCCTAGACCCGCACGCAACGGGTCCCATCTATCCACTGGAGGACCCCCGTTTAAAGGAACAGCTGACCACGGTGTTCAACTTTGCCGTAGGTAATCCAACAACTCAAAGGCGCAAAAACTTAAGATTGCATTCACTTCAGATCAACGCAGACGTCGGCGGAATATGCCAGCAGTGTTCCACGACCGTGTCCGAGTTTTACCAATTTGCGATCAAGGTTCGCAATAATCAAGAGCAACTCATCAGCGGCACGCTGCAGGCTGAATCGGTTAATGTAAAAGTCGAAGCCACCGAGTTTGTCGAGGCTCAAATTGTGGAGGGTGATGAGACGCTTTCGGAAAGGGAATTTAAGGAGGAACTATCGGAGGACGATAAGGATTTCAGCGATGACGACGAGTCGTACGACCCGCCAGGGGAGGGCAAGAAGGCTGCTGAATCGGATGATGAAGAGATTGAAGATTCTGAACCATTGAGCAAGCGGAAACGGAGGCAGACCAAAGAGCGTAAATTGAAGAAAGTGAAGAGATTGGATGATGAAGACGGGGTTAAGCGGAGGGGCCGCAAACATGCGTCGAAGGAGCAAGTTGAGTCTGACTTTAAGAAAATCTACGAATTCTACAAAATGGTCTGCGATGAATGTGGAATCGTAATGGAAGATTTCCCCTCTTTGGACGCTCACTACCAGGAGGTGCACGATCGAGGTGGGTTCATCGTATGCTGCAAGCGGAAGCTGTCTATCCGGAGCAAGATGTTGGAGCACATGCAATTGCACGAGAATCCCGATGCATTCCGGTGCAAGGTTTGCGGCAAAAACTACAAGGGAAAGGACAACTTGATGATGCACACGCTGAAGGCGCACAGCCCGGAGGAAGAACAGGTGTTCAAGTGCGATTTGTGTCCGCAGTCGTTCGCATTGAATCACATGCTGAAGGCACACATGATGAAACATCAGAAGGTAGAATGTACGGAGTGTGGCAAGATGTTGTCCAGCAAGGGTGCGCTTCGTTCGCATCAGATTAACATGCACAGCGACGTCGATCGAAGGATGATCTGCGATACCTGCGGGCAGGAATTCCTGAACAAGTTTAGCTTCGAGCGACATGTTAAGGAACATGCTGGGATTGAAGTGTTGAAGCGGTTCCAGTGTCACATCTGTCAGAAATGGCTACGCGGAGAACGAGGACTTCAGCACCATCTTCACTACACGCATTACGATCGCGAGAAGACACATATCTGCGACATCTGTAACAAGCAATATCCTACTGGACGAGCGTTGTACAGTCATCAGCAGATCGTCCACGTGATCGAGAAGTACGAGTGTGAATTTTGCGGTGCAAAGTTCAAGCAGCCGCTGAATCTGAAGGAACATCGAACCATTCACACCGGAGAGGTTCTGTACTCGTGCGAATACTGCGACAAGTCGATGAACTCCAGAGCAAACTTCTACATGCACATCAAGAGGAATCACCCGTTCGAGTGGGCGCAGAAGAAGAAGAAAGCAGAGGAAAGTAAGATGCCGAAGGCTACGAGTACCTAGTTGAATAAAATGCCATAAATCCACTTAA
This sequence comes from Culex pipiens pallens, assembly GCF_016801865.2. NCBI lineage: Eukaryota > Metazoa > Arthropoda > Insecta > Diptera > Culicidae > Culex > Culex pipiens. The sequence continues at coordinate 26,874,408 of NC_068939.1, forward strand.
AAAGCTTGTTTATTTTATGATAAATCTCAATACAAATCCTAACCCCCTACATCCTGTTTCTTCGCCGCCCACTCCACCGGATGATGCTTCTTGATGTGCACGGCAAAGTGCGCCCTCGAGTTCATCGTCGCATCACAGTGCTCGCAAGCGTACAGCCGTTCTCCGGTGTGCTGCGTTCGATGTTCCCGCAAATTAACTTGCTGCTTAAACTTCTTGTCGCAAAACTCGCACTCGAACCTCTCGGGCACGTGCACCGTCCGTTTGTGGCTGGCCAGGGCCCTCGGGCTGGGGTAGACCTGCTGGCATACGTCACACGACACGTGCATCTGGCCCGGATCGCCGTGCACATACGCGATGTGTCGGCTCAGGACTATCTCGCCGCGAAGCCACTTCTGGCAGATCTGGCACTGCACCCGCTGGATCACCTCGATTCCGGCGTGCGCCTTCACGTGCCGCTCGAAGGTGGTTTTGCTGAGGAATCCCTGCCCGCACGTCTCGCAGATCATCCGCCGATCGACGTCGCTGTGGGCGTTCGTCATGTGAGAGCTTAGCGTGGTCTTGTTGGCCAGCACCCGGTGGCAGATGGGGCATTCGACCTTTTTGTGGCTCTCCAGATGCAGTCGCAACTGGTAGGATTTGACGTACGACTGAGGACATTGGTCACACTTGAAGGGACGATCCTCGTCTGTGCCATGTACTTTGAGCTGGTGCACCGACAGAAAGAACTTGTTCTTGTAGTTCTTGTTACACAACTCGCATCGAAACGCCTTCGGGTTCAGATGCCACTCACGATGTTCAAGCAAATGTGTGCGCTTTGAAAGTTTCTTTTTGCAGCACATAATGTACCCATGCCGGCCATGGTTCGACCGGAAGTGACTCTTCAGCGCGTTGAAAGATTCCGCCGTTTCCTCACACATGTCACACCTCATCTGGAAGAATTCGTTCAATTTCTTGTTCTCTTCGGCCAATTGTTCTTTAGGTTTTATGTTGATCAGCTTCTTCTTCGGCTTCTTAACCGGTGGAGGAGCCTCAGCGATCAACTCCTCTTTATCGCTATCCAAAAGCTCTTCCTTAACATCAACAGAATCCTCAACATTAGCTTCCTCACCAATGTCGAGTTCTGCTGGTTCAATTTTGATATCCTCGATCGACACCGATCCCGAAAGCTTCCCCAGGTTTACTCGAACCTTCTCCGAGTAGTCGTAAAACTCAGCAATTTTGTGCGAACAGTTGTGGCAAACATTTCGCAGTTGGCCTTCATCAAGTTCGACCTAAAACAAATATCTTTATTTTTTTAAATAAACTTTACCTCAAATAAAATTCAAAATATTACCGAAAAGTAAAACACCTTGTCCATCTGGGACTTAAGATCCGGTTTATCAATGGACAAGCTGCTATCCGTGAATGTATTCAGGCACAAACAACAATCGTTCAGCTGCATCGTTATATCCGTCCTTTCGTCACTTATTTTGGCTAGTTTCTGTTGTTATTGACTGTATCGTACGGAATCTGTAATCTGAATGTTGATAATAACATCGTAAGCTCAGTTTTCATGAATTTGTCTTCGTTTCATTTCGTTATTTCCTTCATAGGGTGATGCTTTTTTTCAACAAAACTTTTCAGCAATTCTTAAATTTTTTTTTTTTTATATTTTGAGATGTTTACCAAAATATATTAACATATCAATTTGAATTTTAGAATCCTAAAATTCTAGGAAAAAAAAATAACTCTAAAATCCTGATACATAAAATGATAAAATTCTCAATTTTTTAAACTCAAAATATTTTATGCATGAAAATTCTGATTTTGGAATCATAATTTTTTTTTATATATATTTTTTCTAAATAATTTTATAAAATATTAGAATGTAGGTATTTCAAAATTTTAGAGATCAATGCAATTATAAATTGGAGCGTTTGGTACGGTATGTCCACGCATCCTTCCTCCCCTGTAGATTCTGTGAAATGTGATCCGTTCTCAAACTCCTCTCTGCGGTAAACACAACGCTGTTGGGCTGCCAACTTTAATTTTTGTAATTCATCTTCAGGTGTTTTCGGATGTACTGCAATTATTAATTGACAAGAAAAGTGCTCGGGGCGTAATCTAATCACAAGACTTTCCAGTATGCTTTCATCGGACTGGCTGCGTTTGTGTTAGATTAGATAAGATTAGAAGGTATTTTAAAATTTTAGAATTTAGTTAGAATATAGTCGACTTTTTTGATGTCGACTTTCCCGATCTCAATATTGCTCATCCACCGAATTCTTCAGTCCCTTCAAACTGCATACCACGATTCTCTTCCCTCGATATTTTCTCTTGCTTGAGGGATCTCTTACTCGATGGATTCCTTTTGCTTTCAAAATCTCTTCCGGTTATCAATAATTTGACATGCTTGTGCTGACTTGGCCTGAAGACGCAAGTAAGACGAATTCTAGAGTATTTTTGAAAAGGTCCTATAAGCTATTATGTTGCATATGCTTAAAGGACCTAATAAAACAACTCTAGAATTGGACTAGCATTGAATACGGCCACGAGACCTGGACGCTGCAACAATTAGGTTTTACAGCGTGACGTCACGAGCGCACACGCACACACATTTTTACTCAGACACACGTGTAAAAAATGTAAACAGTGCTGCCGAACTGTCAAATTTCTAACCTAAAAATCGAGTCGGCGTAAAACCTAATAAGACGCTCGCGTTTTGCATTACGGTAGGGAAGGTAGGTAGGGATGGCGCATGAACCATAAACTGCACGCTTTGCGATTTGACCATCGTCACTGTAGCGAGGATCGGGAGGCACAGCGGCGGATTCCCTTAAGTGACGTCACAAATTTACCAACACAGACGAACAACGAAAAGTGAACAACTTCTCCCGACACCATGATCCTGATACACTTCTCCACTGTTTACTACTTGATTCATCGGAATGTATACACTTTGATGTCAAAAAGATTTTTATAAAATTTTAAAATAATAAAATGGAACCCTTGGACGGCTGCCGCCTGTGCTTGGATCCATTTTCGGACAATGCCAGCTCCCTGGAAAGTGAGGATTTGCAAAAGCAAATGCAACAAGTGTTCAGTTTTGCGGTAAGTGTTGAAAAATTAAGCTCGATTAAGTCAAATTGAAGCAGTTTTCGTAATTTCAGATTGAACCAAACGAGAAATTGTCTACGAAAGTGTGCCAAAGTTGCACGTATACAATTTCCGAGTTTTACCAGTATTCGGAGAAGGTTCGCGAAAACCAGGACAAACTGCTGGGACATGCCAACGCTAGTGAGGAATCTAAACCGGTCATCGACGATACCGTAAAGGTTGAGCCGTTGGAAGGAGATGAAGGCTCGGATGATGAAGATAGAGATGCGGATTGGAGTCCGGAGAAGAGACTGAAGCAGGAATCCAGCGAAGAGAGCGATGCGTTTAGTGATGGAGAAATCTTCGTGGAACAGCACGAGCCTCTGCCTGAGAGAAAACCTCGTCAAAAGCGGAAAGCCGAGACGAAGCCTCGACGGAAGAGGAATACTGTTCAAGAACCGCAGGAGGAGGACGAGACTAAGCTGAAGATGAGGCAGGAACGAGCGGAGACTGATAAGCAGATCAACCAGTTCTTCCTGATGAAGTGTGATATCTGTGGAGTCGTTGAGGAGACGTTCCAGCAGCTGCGAGCACACTTCTGGAAGTATCACGAAGTTCGAGGGTATATCGTGTGCTGCAAGAAGAAGTACAACAAGCGGTACGCGTTGCAGGAGCATATGTATCTTCACGCGAATCCGAATGCATTCCGATGTGAGATTTGTCAGAAGAACTACAAGAACAAGGTTACACTGGCACTGCATATGGTCAAGACTCACGCGAGCGAGGAAGAACGTCCGTTTAAATGTGACCGATGTACTCAGTCCTTCTCGAAGTCGTACATGCTGAAGACGCACATGTCCAGCCACGAGAAGGCTCAATGTCCGAAATGTGAAAAGCTGCTAGCTAACAAGTCCGCCCTGAGTGTTCACCTGATCAACGTGCACAGCGACATCGATCGGCGTATGATCTGCGACTCGTGCGGGCAGGAATTCCTCAACAAGGTCTGCTTCGAGCGGCACGTCAAGGAGCACGCCGGAATCGAGGTGGTCAAGAAGCTGCAGTGCCACATCTGCCAAAAGTGGCTCCGCGGCGAGCGAGGTCTCCAGAAGCACCTCCAATTTACGCACTACGAGCGCGACCAGACGCACATCTGTGACGTGTGCCAGCAGCAGTATCCCAACTCGAGGGCGCTGTGGAGCCACAAGCGGACGGTTCACATTGCGGAAAAGTTCGAGTGCGAATTTTGTGGGAAGCGCTTCAAGCGGGCCAGCAACCTGAAGGAACATCGAACTATTCATACTGGGGAGGTGCTTTATTCGTGCGATTACTGCGGCAGCACCATGAACTCCAAGGCCAACCTGTACACGCACATCAAGAAGAACCACCCGATGGAGTGGGCCGAGAAGAAGCAGCGGACAGCGGAGGCGAGTGCGCCGAAGACGACCACGTAATGGGGGGAGATTGTGATAGGTCGAAGAAATTTGGATGTTCAATACATTTATGATAATTTAATTTGTGTTTATTTAAAAGCCGTTTTTCCCTTTTGTTCATCTTTCTATAGATCATGTATGTATGATCCCCATTCCCGCAGGTAATTTGGCCCAGAAACTTATACACCCACGAGCATAAGTTCTTTTGCACGAATTTTACTGCTCGAATACCGGCGCTAAGAATAAAGTGTACGGACACTTCGTATAGACGCCCTTGCTCCCATCATGTAACGTCAATTGTATGGAGCGACGAGAAATTTACAATTACTGTTTTTTAATAAGGAATTTTTATTTTGGCCACACCATCGCTTCCTGACTTCTGCCATCTTTGCCATTCTGCTTCTTCTGCGCCCACTCGAACGGGTGATTTTTCTTAATGTGAACGTAGAAGTTTGCCCTGGAGTTCATCGACTTGTCGCAGTACTCGCACGAGTACAGTACCTCGCCGGTGTGAATGGTTCGATGTTCCTTCAGATTCTGCGGCTGCTTAAACTTGGCACCGCAAAATTCACACTCGTACTTTTCCACTACGTGAACGATCGCCTGATGCCGGTACAAGGCCCGACTAGTCGGATACGGCTTATTGCAGATATCGCAGATATGTGTCTTCTCGCGGTCGTAATGCGTGTACTGAAGATGGAACTGCAGACCGCGTTCTCCGCGTAGCCATCTCTGGCAGATGTGACACTGGAACCGCTGCAACGAATCAATTCCGGCGTGTTCCAGGACGTGTCGCTCGAAGCAAACCTTGTTCAGGAATTCCTGCCCGCAGGTATCGCAGATCATCCGTCGATCGACGTCGCTGTGCATGTTTTTCTGGTGCGAACGAAGCGCACCCTTGTTGGCCAATATCTTGCCACATTCCGGACATGGTGCCTTCTCGTGTTGCGTCATGTGTCTCTTCAGCATGTGTTGCAAAGCGAACGACTGCCGACACAAATCGCACTTGTACACCAGTTCCTCCTGGGGACTGTGGGTCAACGTCATATGCATCGCCAGGCTGCTCTTTCCCTTGTAGTTCTTGTTACAAATCTCGCAGTGGTACGCCTTCGGATTCTCGTGCCAATCCATGTGCTCCATCATATTGGTACGGTTCGACAGCTTCCGTCGGCAGCACAAAATGTACCAACCTCGTTTGTGGACCTCCTTGTGGTGAGCTTCCAGCTTTGACAAGTCCTCCACTACAATGTCGCAATCCTCGCAAGCCATTTTGTAAAATTCGTTGATTCTTTTAAGGTCTTCTGCGGCTTGTTCCTTAGATACTGGTTTCCGAACCTTACGCTTCGCTCCATCTTCACCATCCTGACCCTTTGGCTTACGAGCTTTGGATTGCTTCCCTTTCCGCTTGGTCGACGTTTCGGGAGCTTCGTTATCTTCCGATTCAGCTTGCTTAGGAGGTTCATAGCAGTCGTCATCGTCGCTAAAGTCAACCTCTTCGTCCGATAGCTCCTCTTTGAATTCTGGCTCGTCTGGCTTCCCAATCTGGGCCTCCACAAATTCGGTGGGCTCAATTTTAACATTGAACGTGAATGGTTCGCTTGGTTCACTTTTCAGCGTAGAACTGCTAAATTGTTCCTGGTTCGTACGAACCCTTATTGAAAATTGGTAAAAGTCGGACACGGTCGTAGAACACAGCTGGCATATGCCTCCCTGGTCCGAGTTGATCTGGAGTGAATGCAATCTTACATTTTTGCTGTTTTTCGAGAGGTTTGAAGTACTTACGGCGAAGTTGAACACCGTGGCCAGCTGTTCCTTTAGCTGAGCGTTCTCCAGTGGATAGATGGGACCCGCGGCGTACGGGTCTAGGCAGAGCCGACACCCGCCTGGATCCATTATTTAATGTTTCAGACAAGATCTCAGTTCTGCTTACAAATTTTCATAACATTTGTTTGGTTGTGTCAAATAGAGTAATTGAACTACGAGTAGTGACAAATACACAGTACAGGCAAGAGTTACAACTGCTTGCAGTAGTATTGGTCCCAAGGCAGTTTCTCAAATTAGTTACTCAAGCCTGCTCGTTTCGTTTTCGTTTTACGGAGCAAGGTGGGGGACGCGGCCTCAAGTCAGTCCAAGTCCGGTTTCTTGTGGAAAAAAGGGTAGTGGCCGAACTAGTATTGCATACAAAATGAACACCACTGGAAGATATAGGGGATCGGGAGGGGGAAGGTGAAAGAAAATTAGTGTAGGTGTAGTAAGAACTTGAATGACTTGAGCAGTTACGGTAATCTGAGTTTAACACTGAATAATGAAAATCTTAAATTTTGATTCAAAATAAAAAGGCCCGGAGGAAATTAAATTATTATTTAATTAAATAAGAAAATGTTACTAATCGGAGATTTATACAAAGGAAACCTAACATGTATATCAAATTTAAAGGAAAATAAAAAAAAAAATTAAATCGAAAGATGAAAACTAACTTGTCTAGGGAATACAAATCTTGATCTTTCTGGGCCACGTCCTGTCGCGTCCGTCAGTAGTCTTGTCCTTCATTACAACTAGAAGCAGATCTGCCAATTAAATAGAACACTTCGACCAATTCAACTAATCATTTAGATCCAATTATTTATTATGGCAAACTAACTAACTTGTATCAATAACCTTAACTGAACTGTCTAAAAGTAACTTGAATCTCAAATCCCAAAAATTGTAATTACAAAGCCAAACATTCCTATACCTAGTTTTTAAACCTGTCTTGCCGCCCCAAACCAAAAACCATAAACTTACTGTTCATATTTTACAAGTTGAACACTCGTCGTTAAGACGACTATTTCGTGCCTTCCATTTTATTAGGACACACAAGCTTTGCAAACAGGAGCATATCCTTGAGCATATCCCTATCATACCTTTTGTAAACTGTTATTTGAGTGGGAGAGATACACTCCTGTTTACAAAACCCATGCGCCCTTTTGAAATGTTAGGCTCTATTTGATCGTCAAACCTCCAGTAGATCCTCGATTCGCAACAATGGTCGATACAACCATAATCCGAAAACCGTTAGTTCAACAGATTAACGAATTTTGTCCGATATCATTACATTATTGATTGACCGAGACTCTATGGAAATTTTGACATATCAAAATGCTTTGTATTATTACTTAAATGGAAGTTTAAAATGTATGCACGTAACATTTTTTTTTTATAAATTTCAAAATCTATTCTATCCTACAATGCCTAGAAGAGGCCTCTGTTTCTGTTGTGAGTAAGCGCTGGTTTCAGAGTTCATTTTTCAATTTAAAAGGGGTGGGAGACGACTAATTTGCTTCATGAACTCCTACTCGGCCTTGGGACCACCTCTTAAGACACTGATGGCTCCTAGCTAGGAATTAAACCTAGACACAGCGTCGAGGCCCGCTTCGCATGGCAAAAATGTTGGCTGGGGGGGGAAGTGATATTATCACGAAATTTTATTTTAAAGCCAACATTGCTAACGGCGTCGAGGTCCTTACTCATGCCCAAGGAGTTTCTCAAATTAGTTACTCAAGCCTGCTGAACTTTATGATTCGCTTCAGACAATTTAATACGAAACTATCAAGGGAAGGTCATCACAAGTGATCCCAATCCATTCCATCATCCCTTAGCACCTTTATTCTTAGCCCATTCTTCCGGATGAACCTTCTTCTGATGTTTGTACATGTTGGCATTCGAGTTGAACGTCATCGAACACGTCTTGCACGAGTACAAAACCTCTCCCGTGTGCGTAGCGCGATGTTCCTTCAGCGAAATGGCCCTCCGGAAGCGCTTCCCGCAGTACTCGCACTCGTGCTTCTGCTCCGCATGCGTCACCGATTTGTGCTGCCTCAAGGCGGCCGAATTCGGCGCCACTTTGCCACATATCGGGCACACAAACTGCTCGCCGGACTCCGTGTGCTGTGTCTTGATGTGCTGCCGCAAACCCACGGTAGTCGAAAACCACTTTTGGCACTGTTCGCACTGCGCCCGATCGGTATCCCGCGAGGACACTCCCTGGTGCTTTTGCAGGTGCCGGTCAAAGGCCACTTTAGTTCGGAATTCGGCACCGCACGTGTCACAAATGAAACGACCGGACTCGCCGTGCATCTTCAGCAGATGATCCCGCAGCGATAGCCGGCTGGACATGATCTTGCCGCAGTCGGGGCATTCAACCGCCACGTGGCGTACGGAGTGAGCCTTCAGTTGGTACTTCTTCACGAAGGACCGCGGACACTTGGGACATTGAAAAGGCTTCTGATCCTGAGGAAGATGCTGATGCATGTTGTGCAGCTCAAGACTTGTTTTACACGCGTAGTTCTTGTTGCACAGCTTGCAGCGAAAGGTTTCCGGATCGAGATGCTTGGAAATGTGCTCCAGCAGACGACATCTTCTATACAGCTTCTTATCGCAGCACTTGATGTAACCTGAAATGCCATGTATGTCCCGAAAGTGTGTCGACAACTCCGTAAAGGCTTCGTATTCTGCGAAGCAGATATCACACTGAATCTTGTAATACTGCTTGATGAGGGCATCCTCCTTTTGAGACTTGGTTTGACCAACATCTTCTTCACTCTCAGATTCCTCCTGATCAACTGTAACATTCGCTTTTTCAGCATGTTCCTCCTCACCTTCGTTAAAGTTTACGATAGCTCCATCATCCTCCTCATTCCGAGCTGATTCGGACTCCTCAATCTGGTCAAAATCTACCTCAGTCTTCCCCGGCAACTCCAAAGACTCCAGATAGTCTTGGTTCCTGTGCACAAGTTGAGCAAACTTGTGAAAGTCCTTGACCAAACTGTTGCATTTCTGGCAGATCAACCGGGGAAACCATTCCGATTCGCAGAACTACTAGAAAGAATCCACTCAATGTCGTTCAACTGCCATCATGTAACAACACCATCTTACCGATCTTTGGAAGATGAACTTCAACCGGTCCGCTAGCTCGGTTTCGTCTAGTGAGAAGGAATCGTCCGCCGCTGTACAGGACCGCAGGCACAACCGGCAACATACGGACAGATCCAGGACTTCGAGCTCCATTCGGGGTTTACTGGTTTGGAACAGCAATAACAAACAAGTGGATATTTACAAGCAATGACAAAGTCATGTAAGCTCCAGGTTTCGTCGGTACGAGTAGATAGATGTGTTTGTATCGTATTGTCGCTAGCGTGATACGTTTTGCAACAAAAAAAAATAGGATCGATCTGAACGGTCTGAACTTTACTACAGATTTTAATTTAACGATATTTTTTATTCATCCCCTAATGTACTTTCAACAAGGTAATTTACAACAAAGTTTGACTATTTTCACAATCACGTTATTGCAGGATTGGGTCCGTAAGTTTGACAATTTTGGAATAAGAAGATAACAACTTCCTTCGTTGCTGTGCACCCTTAAACCATTTTTTTTTGCTTTTTGGGTGTTTTTGAAACCACCTTGATTTAATTAGAAACACTAAAAATCGCAAGACTTTTTTTGTTTAGTCTTTCCATAATAGTTTTCTTTTTATAATTATTAAATGAAAAAAAAAAACTTTTACTGATACATCGATTTGGTTCCATAAATGCATGCTAGTATCAAAAACTTTCAAACTTTTTAATAAAAAGTATTCAAGTTTCTACAAATATTCACTAATGCGAACTTTTAATCCAACGCACGATCTTTTTAAACGAACAGTTTTTTTTCCTTGTGTGTAGCTAACGCTAATGGTTCTATTTTCTATGATAAAATTAAACATTCGTAAAATTTTCTGATCTATTCGTGAAACATGTTTTTAAAATTTAGGAATTAAGGCTAACATTTCAAAAAGGTAAAATGTGAAATGTAAGGTTTGATTCCAAAATTAAAAAAAAAATTCGAAGAGATCAGAAAATTTCACAAATGTTTCATTTTTTAACATTGAAAATAGGGCCATTAGTTTCTGTTGGTACTAAATAGTACTAAATAAAAGTGATGGACTTCGAGCGAAAAGAAGGGAATCTTGGCTCGCTGTCGAGCGAGAGAGAGAACTTGTGGTTCTTTCCTCTCCTCCCCAAGTAACCACAAGCACTAAATTGAAGTATTAATTCAGTACTAAATCAGCACTCAAATGTTTTGAAGTAGTAAATTAGCTTTGCGAATGCCTCATAGTACCAAAACTTTGCAGCATTACAACTGGCATTAAATCACCATTTACGACCTTGAAAATGTGCTTCAAAGCATTTGATGTTTATCAACAAAGTAACCCATCGATACGGGAAACATTTCAGCCAGACACGCTCTTATTGACTTTGATCCTCCTTCCGTCATACCGTTCTAATAAGCGAGCGGGCTAAGGCGCAGTTCCCCCAGTGTGCATAAGTTTTAATTTTGCGTGATCTGGGTTCAATTCCCGCCGATTGAAGTGTTTTTTTTTTTGTTTTGCCAACCGTGGACCAAGCACTCCTCGGAAAACTAGTTTACGTTAGCCGTTAGCCAGCACTTGTCCCTATTAACCCCAAGCCTTCCGTAATTGATTGTACTGTACTTGACTGGATGGCCGCAATTTGCTGAGTGGACAATAATTTTCGTCCAACGCAATGACAACGGGTTTTTCTCATGAACCAGAAACTCGAAACAGCAGAAAGAAAGTCTTCCTTAATGTTCGATGCATCAACCACATCGATTTAAACTTTCAAAACAAACACTCATTTCAGAATACATCAGTTGGCTGGCGCGCATCCTGGAGATCGACGAGAAAAATGGAAGAATAACATCAAAGTGTCACACTCACACATGACACGCAACAGGAGAAAAAAAAACAAAGGAGGCCCACCACCAAGTGTGTGGAGTAGCTAGCTGTCCTTTTTTTTCCCCCAGCCTTGACGTCGATAAAGCAGTTTTTTTTGTTCGAGCTTTCGGTGAGGCATTAAATCGGCATCACTGTGCGCCACTTGAAATATTTCTCAAGGGAAAAGTGCTGATTTAATGTTTTGAAGCATTATTTGCTGGTATTAAATGCCAATATAATGCTAATTTAATGCCGCTATTTAGTGTCCGCGGTTACTTGGGTCGCTCACGCTTGCATTTTTGCTCGTGCACTCGTTTTGGTCGCGACTGCTCGCGAACGCCAGGTGCTTTCAAGCTAGCATTTTTTTTATTGTGGATTAAGCTCGTAGCTGGATTTTCTGCCATCTTCTCACGGTCAATGGAAACGGTCGTGGATAGACCTAGGGGCTCCCAGTTGGAGTGAAAAAGTTCAATTTATAGAAAAAATATGGATTAAAATTTTGGTTTTTAATCCCTTCTCCGACATCAGGAATAATTGTTTGAACTTGCTCGCAATGTTTTTATTCGGTCGGAAAAATATTATTTTTCATGAAAAAACATTCATTTTTAATCACATGATCACCCCAAATTCTGGCTCGATGCCGCCATCATGCGACCGCGTGCTCCGTTTGTTTGTCAACATAGCTGCAGCTGGATGGTGAGACGAAGTGAGGGGGGAGAGATTTTGACATTTTTATGCCCGCATCTGACCCGCCGCCTATTTCGGCGGTCGTTGAGCCGACGGTCGTTTCCAGCGACCGAGTCCAGTTAGGAACTGATCGTACAATAAAAGGCTTATGAATGCGAACGACACCGTGGTAATGAAGTGTAACTTTAATTATTTTGTTGTTGTTTCTCGTTAGTAACGTTAGTCTTACTTCTCGCTCGCGGGCATTTCTGGCTCGCAAGCTGGCCCGTTCGCGAGCGCTACCGAGAGCGGAGGAGAGCACGGGCAATCGGCAAGTTGCTCTCGGAAACTTGGGTCACGCGGCGAGTACGCGAGAGAGAGAAATGTTTAACGCGAGAGCGCGAGAATTCCAACACTGCATGAGAGCATGGATTTTTTTTACAGTTCGTCAGTTTGAGACCAAAACGGTGCAAGAGAACGTCTCGCATTGTGTTTTATCTTATTGAGAGTTCGCGGAATATATAGGTCAATTCGCGAAAATGTTGTTTTTTATTTCGAGTATTTCAAGTTGTTCGATTTTTTTTATTTTGGGTGATTTTAATTTTTTTTTTTAAATTTAAAGCATACACTAAACCCTCGGTGGTTGGTCACTTTTTCGATTGACACTTTTTTAGTTTGTACCCCGTTGGTTGGTCAAATTCAAACTAAAACGTGACGAACTGTCACTTTTTACACGGCGCTCACGCACACTATAAAAAAAAAACGTTTGGTAGTGTGTGTGAACTCCGTGTAAAAGGGGTGTCAAACTAAAACGTGACCCCGTTCGTTTGACAACAGTTGATGTCAAACCATCAGGGTTTGAGTGTATAAAGTTTCTAATTTTCATTTTTTTTGCGTGTGTGTTAACTTTTAAATTTTGATATTTATAAAGTTTTGTATTTTTCAAACTTTGCGTCCTAGACAAATTTAGGCCGTTTTTAAGGGGACGTATTATATGAATGAATGAAACGATATAGTTAAAAAAAAATTACTCCAAGCTCGATTTTTTTACCCCTCGTAGTATTTATCCAACTGGACCGGCCTCGTTTTGCAACTCTTTACAATAACTACTAATTTTACGTCTTCTCTTAATATTCACATTTGAAATCATAAAAAATATCTTGAAGTTTTAAGCACGTTTAGGATCAACTTAACTTTTTTTCTGCAATCTTTGCATTCACATGTACCGTTAAATGTATTGTCAGTCTAATCATTCAACACCAGTATGACTCCTTTCATGCGGGAACCTCTATGAACTCACGTTGCGTTCAGCTGCCAAGCCACTGTGCGAAGAATAAGCAAACTTCAAGTTTTGATAAAATTAGGCACCGACAGGGGACGCAACGCAAGTTAGTGACAACAATTTTTCGCTAAATCTCACAATTTATCGAATCCAATTTCGCAGCAAAAAACCTGGTCCCACCATGGACCTTGGGGAGCACGTATGCCGGTTGTGTCTGCGGAACCTGACGACGCCGACCAGCACTTCGATCGAGGATTCCAAAATCCGGTGCAAGCTGGACGCGGTGTTTAATTTTCCCGTGAGAGCTGCAAACTCTGTAATTTTGATTTGATTTAAGAAAATTTGATTACTTTCAGATAACTTGCAACGATGAGGAGTCGTTGCCGTCGCGCGTGTGCTCGGACTGTTCCCTGCGGGTCACGGACTTTCACGAGTTCTCGGAAACGGTTCGATCGAATCAGGACCAGCTGAAGGCTCGCAAGCGGGCCGTGGTTTCACTGGATGGGGAGATCGTGGAGTCGCTGCTGAAGCAGGAACCGGTGGCCATGGAGGAGGACAACGATGACTTTGGGTCGGATGGGGGCGGTGGAGGAGAGATTGGGGATGACCTTGAGGACTCGTTCAACGTGAAGGTGGAGATGGACTCGCCGGACGTGGACGACAGCGACGACGATCAGGACGAGTACAAACCTCCGGCGATTGTGAAGAAGAAGGTGGGAAGGCCCCGGAAGTACCCGAAGGAGAATGGAGATATTGACGAGTCTGGTAATGGTCAGCTGAGTCCGGAGAAGCGCCAGAGGCGTGCGGAACAAGACAAGCTGATTTCGGATTTCTTCCCGCTCAAGTGCGAACCGTGTTCGGAATCGTTTGAGGGCTTCCTTGAGTTTAAGCGACACACTCGCAAGACGCACAACCGAGCTGTGGAGTTTAACTGCTGTGGAAAGGAGTTGTCTCGTCGAGGGGACATTCTGAACCACATTGCGGTCCACACCAACAGCAAGTTCGAGTGTGACATTTGTGGGAAAAAGTTCTCCCGTTTTTACTGTCTTCAGGCTCACCAGCAACTACACGGATCTTCCGATAAGCCCTTCAAATGCGGCCAGTGTGACCGCAGTTTTAGCAAGAAAAACTTCCTAGTTACGCACCAGAAGATGCACCGTGACCAGCAGTGTCCAATCTGTCTGGAAACCATCATCGGTGAAAACAGTGCCAGTCTGCGGAAGCACATCGCCGAGAAGCACGAGTCCCAGGACCCGACCAAACCCAACGAGGCCAAACTGATCTGCGCGACCTGCGGCAAACAGTACAGCTTCCTCAGCCGTAAAGCCTTCTCGCGGCACGTGAAAAAGCACACCGGAGAAATTGCCGAGGAGCGCGTTCAGTGCCACATCTGCTCGCAGTGGCTCAGCTGCAAGACGTACCTTAAGATCCACATCGACACCCGCCACAACGAGGAGGACACGCGCATCGAGTGCGACGTCTGCCACCAGGTTTACCCCAACCGGAAGTGCTTGATGACGCACAAGCAGCGGGTTCACATCGAGGAGAAGTTTGCGTGCGATCTGTGCGAGCGCAAGTTTAAGCGACGGATCAACCTGATTGAGCATCGTGCGGCGAAGCATACCGGCCAGACGCTGTACTCGTGCGAGGATTGCAGTATGGTTACGAACTCCAACGCCACGCTGTACGCGCACCGGAAGAAGAAGCACCCGGAGAAGTGGATGGAGGAGAAGGCCAAGGCAGCGGCCGGGGTGATCATTTAGGTGGGCGTTTTGTCAGGTGGTTTGTCGATCGATTGAAATAAAGTAAATTTGAAGAAATTTAAGGAAAAAAAATGCTATTCAATTTCTGAAATCAATCCGTATAGGAAATTGAGCAATTCTCTACGAAATCGGTCTTTTTGCCTTCTTCACCTTACTGAGGAAAGGCTATAAAATCACTCGAAAAACGAAATTCTTAATTTGATCTCCTAGTTTTATTTAATTTCAATTTTTGTATTTTTTAAACCGGCTGAAACTTTTGTGGTGCCTTCGGTACCTTCAAGAAGCCATTTTGCATCATTAATTTGTCCATATAATTTTCAATACAAGTTTGGCAGCTGTCCATACAAAAATGATATATGAAAATTCAAAGATCTGTATCTTTTAAAGAAATTTTTTGCTCGATTTGGTGTCTTCGGCAAAATGTAGGTATGGAAAAGGACTACACTGAAAAAAGTAATACACGGTAAATTTTTTTTTGTGATTATTAATTTCACTGTTTGTCACTAAAACTTGATTTGCCAAAAAAAACTATTTTTGTTTTTTTTCCTGATATGTTTTAGGGGACATAAAATGGCAACTTTTCAGAAATTTCCGGAATTCGCAAAAAATCTTTGACCGAGTTATACATTTTTGAATCAATACTAAATCTTTCAAAAAAATTGAAATATTTGTCGCAAAAATTTTTCAACTTCAACTTCAACTTCATTTTCCGAGGCAAAATCGAATTTACAATCAAAAAGTACTATAGTAAAATATTGATAAAGTGCACCGTTTTCAAGTTCAAGCAATTTTTAGGTAACTTTTTTTTTTAAATAGTCGCAGTTGTTATTTTTTTCAAATTAGTGACCATATTGTTAAAAAGCTGTGAGAATTCTCTATATTTTGCTTTTTTGAACTTTGTTGATACGACCCTTAGTTGCTGAGATATTGCCATTCAAAGATTTAAAAACAGAAAAATTGATGTTAACGTAATTTCACAAGTTATGAGAACACACCCTAAGTCTCACCCAAACAACCCCCCTTTTTCTTATGTCGATATCTCAGCAACTAATGGTCCATGTTAAAATATGAAAAATTCGTGAAATTTTCCGATCTTTTCGAAAACAATATTTTTTTATTTTTTTAAATCGAGACTAACATTTCTAACTAACAATAATACGCCATTTTGAAATGTTATATATTGGTTATTGGTAAATATTGGTCAAGTATTTCGATTTAAAAAAATCAATATTGATTTAAAAATTCATAACTCGGTCAAATATTTTATGCACTTTTGGAAATTTTTGAAAGGTTGGCATTTGATGTCCCCTAAAACATATCAGAAAAAAAATGTGTTTTTTGCAAATCAAGTTTTAGTAGAAATGAAATTAAAAATCACCAAAAAATTTTTAATCGGTATAATTTTTTTTCAGTGTATTCCTTATCCATACCTACCCTGTAAAAAGTTTAACAGTTCTCAATCTGAGCAATCAGCCAACGAAATCGGGTGTCTTCTAAAACGACCGACCTGTAAACCTACTAAGTTGGCATGCGTCGATGCCAACGTTTCAGTCGATCTATTAATCGGCAAATTAGATTGGTTTAAGTCGGGCATGCACGGAAACACACTAAGTTGGCCAAAGAATCGGTCAATGAAATACGTTTTAGTGTTGTTTACTAAATGGACTTCAATGTTGTAGCAAAAAGTAGCTTGTACAAAGTTTGGTAAGTATTTTCTAAGTGTTTCAATAATCATTTTTAAGAAAAATAGGCAAGTTTATTGTTTCAAGTGTTTGTTTGTTTTTAAATGTTTTCAAGGTAATGAACCAAAACATAGTTTTGAGGTAGCGGTCCCAGCAGAAGGCCCGGCGCTTCAATTGACCATCGGTGTATTTACTTAAATCTTTTGGGGTAAGTTTTTATTATGAAATATCAAATAAATTTTAATCACAGAACATCTGGAACTTTGTCCGGAAGTTCTTAAAAATAGACAATGATTTCTAATTCGTAAATTTATTTTTAGGTGATTAAACTAGCAGCCGAAACGTTGTGGGTATGTAATCCATTACTTTTTGGCAGCTAATTCATACGCCGGTTCCATTAAGACGCAGGTTCTCGGATTTCTCCGGGGACAGTGATTTTAATCTACCTTCTAATCGGCCAACTTCGTATGGTCGAGTTGGCTGATTGCGAATACCGATTCGTCGGCTTACGTCTGGGTTAAATTTCCATAAGCGTATGTTGCAACATCGGCCGATTAGTCGGTTATTTCGTCAGTCGATGCATCCGACTAAACCCGATTATATTTTAGGAACAGTAGGGTGTTTTTTCGACAGGGTACAACTCTGCACAAGACACCAAATCGATCGATAGAATTCCTTCAAAAGATACAGATTTTTTAATTTTCATATAGGGGAAAGTGGGGCAAGTATAACAAGCTAAGAAAATGCTCGTTATAACCCATTAAAAACGTTAAAAATCTGACGGATTTTTTTACAATCATCTTATTCCAGGTCTTGACTAAGACTTTGATAGAACAAGTTTTAAAAAAATCCTGTTTTTTTATGTAAAAAAATGATTTTATAATTTTTGATTTTCCGTACGTTCTACTCAACTAGTGGGGCATAACGAACAACCCGTTGCACAGTGGGAAAAATCGATGCAAAAAACGGACTTAATTGATGCCGGTCAATTAGAACTTTCAACCAAGACTTTTCTTATGTGAAAAATTCCGAGAAATCGATTGGTGATGGTGAGAACCCGCGGAAATTTGCGTAAGGCCCGTTTAAGGCCGATTTACCCTGTTTTTTCTGTTTTTATTAGCATTAAATATGTTGCTGAAATGTTCAATATTTTGACATAACTTTTTCTTCTCTCTTCTCTGCTTCAGCAAAATGAGTTTTAGGTACATTTTGCGGGTTCTCATCATCACCAATCGATTCCTCGGAATTTTTCACGTGAGACAGAGTTATGTCAAAGGATTGAACATTTCAACAAAATATTTAAAACTGATAAAAACAGCAAAAATTGAGTACATCGGAATTTTCCGAGGGTTCTCACTATCACCAATCAATTCCTCGGAATTTTTCACTTAAGAAAAAGTTATGTCAAAATATTGAACATTTCAGCAACATATATAAAACTAATAAAAACAGCAAAAAACAAGGGTAAATCGGCCTTAATCGGGCCTTACGCAAATTTCCGCGGGTTCTCACCATCACCAATCGATTCCTCGGAATTTTTCACGTAAAAAATGTTTCAATCAATTAAGTCCGTTTTTTACCTCGATTTTTCCCACTGTGCGTTGGGGCAAGAGGAACAATGCATGAAACAACATGTTAATTTGCTAACAATTACTGTTATCACTTAGATACATCAGATTAGAATGTATTTGAAAAGTTTCTTTCATTTTTAGATTAAATAATAATATTTGACTAAAAAATTGATCGTTTTTACGAAAAAAAATTATTACTTAGATAGTAAATTTTCATAATATTATGGATAATTTTTTTAACAACTGTTTATCACTTTTTAAGTACTTTTATGTATTTATTTCCCAATAAAATATGTTGTTGCAGCAATTCGTAATTTTTTCCATACTAAAAATCCATATGATACACTTGCCCCACCTGAACAAGATTTTTTAAAAGCTCTCAACACAAATAACCAAAAGTCAAATCATACTTTATAATAGTTGAAAGTCATTGGTAGGGACACTACTGACCTAGGAAAAATAGCATTTTGATAAAATGAGCTTTAAAACGAACCCTAAGCCTTATTTTGTACTTTCCAAATATTATTTAAAAAAACAAAGGTTTTGAAGAAAACTTCATTGAATCTAATGCCCCGTGGCGTTTACGTCGTTTTGGCGGTTAAAAAAAATCTAAAGAATTCTAGTCGATGAAACAGAATTTCTCTATGTGTCACCAATTATCCTGTAATTTTCAACCTGACGATTTCCCAGAAACTGTTAGTCCGTTTTTCAATGTAAAAAAAAATATAAATTTTGCGAAATTTTCGGATCTTTCCATTAAAAATCTTTCAAAACTTTTAAAGTTTGGTCTGAAATATGAAAAAAGAAAAAATGGCAATTGGGTACTAAAGCCCTATGTAAATTTTTATGTACAACGGTAAAAAACACGATTAAAAACCATTTCTGATCACTTTTTTTCATTTTAATGCGAAATTTTTTTTTGACAAGACAACATTTTTTCGATGGATCAACTATGGTCCCCTTGGAACGAGCTGTCAAGTAGGAGCATTTCTGTCAAGAAGGACCGCGAGGTTAATTTTTCAAAATTGATTAAAAAATCCATTTTAAACTCTATAAAAATTCAACTTGTTGATAAAAAAATCTAGAATTTTTGAATTTATAAATTAATAGATTATTTAATTGTTTGATCTTAATTTTAACTTAAAATTGTAAATTCTCTATTATACAAAAATAAAAATAAATTACTAGTTAAACATATTTATTATTTTAGTTTTTATTTATTTATTTATTGTTTTTTTTTCGAGTTCACATTTCTTTTTTTTTTTCAACAAGTATCAAATTATTTAAAGGCAAGTAAAAAAAATGTGTGTATAGAGAGAATGTTCAATATGGAATGGAAATAGGATCGAATTCCTAACCTGCCAAACATACGAGAAGCTTCTTCGCTTTGAACAATTGAAAAAAAAACTCACTTACCTTGTGACGTTCTGGCTTCACCCTTTTCTTTCCAACTCTACGCAACAGTTCTGTTGGAGTTTTAGGGATCTGTGAGAAAAAAAGACATAAAGCAAATCATCGATTAGTACATTACAGTTAATCTCATTTTATTGGTTCACTTTATTCACTGCTCCAATACCTTGCCAACGTCGCCCGGCTACGGTCCCGGCTGCTGCCGCTGCAGCTTGCGCTGCGTTTTCTTGGCCATCTTTTCCTGCTCCCACTCGGCCGGGTGGATCTTCTTGATGTGCGTGTAAAAGTTCGCCTTCGAGTTGAACGTCGTCGTGCAGTACAAGCACTGGTACAGGATCTCGCCGGTGTGGGTGGCGCGGTGTTCCTTGAGGGTCGTCGGATTTTTGAAGCGCTTTTCGCAAAATTCACAGCAGTACTTTTCCTCGCAGTGCACCTTCCGCTTGTGGGATTCGAGGGCGAACTTGTTGGGCGCTTGCTTGCCGCACTGGTTGCAAATGTGCTGCTCGGTTGTTTGCGTGTGTTTGGCGATCATGTGCTTCTTGAGGGTGGCTTTGTTGTGGAGGATTTCGTGGCACTCGGTGCACTCTATGCTGGTGTCCTCGACGACGCCCATGTGTCGCTTTGTGTGTTTGTCGAAGCAGGTCTTGGTTTTGAACTCGCGACCGCACGTGTCGCAGATCATTCGGCCTTCGTCGGAGTGCATGTTGACCATGTGAGCGCTGAGGGAGCCCTTTCCGGCGAGAACTTTGTCGCACAGCGTGCACGGATACAGTTGGTGACGGCCCATGTGCGATGTCAGCTGGCCTTTTTGGATGAAACTTTTCGGGCATTTGTCACACTTGAAGGGGCGATCGACCGTTGCGTGCGTTTGCATCCAGTGAAGTTCTTTGTACTCCTTTGTCGAGAAGCTCTTCGAACAGAGATCGCAACCGTAAAGGTTCGGATTGAGATGAACTTGGATATGCTCCAGCAGATGGCACCGCTTGAACAGTTTCTTGTTGCAGCACCGATGAAAGCCCTTCTGATTGTGTATCTCTCGAAAGTGCCTCCGTAGCTCGATAAACGTATCGGCGGGATCGTGACAAAGTTCGCAAGCAAACTTGAAATACTCCAAAATGAGTCGATCCTCTTCCTCAATCTCCTCCTTCGGCTTGTTGCGGTAATCTTTCGAGGGGTCGTGCCCGGGTTTCTTTTTCTCCTTTTTCGGCTTCAACGGCGCTCGTCTGGTGTACTTTCGTTTTGTCCTCACCACCGGTTCTTCTTCCTCTCTACTCTCCGTAACTTGCGGCGTCCAATCGTCATCTCCCTCGCTGAAATCCGAGTCCGATTCCGACGATTCGTCCAACCTGTTTTCACCCTCACTGTTGTCCCCTTCGGAGTCATCCTCTGGCAGCAGTTCCGGCTCGATCTTTACGATTTCCGGGGCAACCTTCGTTCCAACCTCCTCGCCGTCCCAGTCTCCGTCCATTGCTTCCTGCTTGACTTCCTCCTGTTGGTCAACCAGCATCCGCAAGTATTCCTGATTGTGCTGGACCCGCTCGGAGAACTCGTGAAAGTCACCGACCATGGTGCAGCAGGTTCCGCAAACCAACTTGGGCAGGCGGTCTATTTTTTCCAACTGAAAAGACAATGTTTTAGTCTAGAATTAAGATTTCAAAAAATGTTCCATCAATACCGTGAAATTAAACACGCTGCTGAGTTTATCACTCAACGGAGCGCTGTCTACGGTGGCAAGATCGGTGACGTCGGCTGGGTTGTTTACATCCGGCTGCAGACACAGGCGGCAACTGTTGGCGACCTTTTCCATTGTTGGTGTGGCAAGAGGGACTGTTTAACAATTCAATGAACACTGTTATTCATACAATTTGCACCATTTTCACTTCAAAATTCGAAATTAACTTAAAAAATTTACGAACTTGATTCTGTTTGTTTTGATTTTTTGGGATGTTTACTTTCGCTTTTTGTGAAACGTCAAAGTGCAGCGTTGCCAGCGCGTAAAAAGACTCTCTCAAAAGGGGATCACCCGCACACTACGTCACGGAATTTGCCCAACCGGCGTTTTCTTCACAGCCCGCTTCACACATCGCTTCACAGCGCGCGTCCAACCAAAACATCTGTTTGTCAAAACAGTCGCAACTGTCAAAACTCGCGGATCGCTGCTGATGTGTTGTTATTTTTTTATCACTTTTCCATCGTCGTCACCGCGGTCTGTTGGTGAAAATAATTTTCCTCTTTTCCTCCCCGCTCTGAATTAATCGTCTGGATTTTGCGTCGCGCGTCGGAAAACTCGCGGAAAGTATGCGCCCGGCATCATGATAACGTTATTCTGGTTCCTGGTCATCATCGTGCTGATTTATTTGGGAATTACCTGGTGAGTGAGCGAGTTGGGACTACCGCTGGGGGCCCCACCTTCCCGAAGAAGACTCATTATTTTTTGCTGCAATTAATGGTTTCTAATAAATTTCACCCCCCACCTTTTCGGTGGTGTCGTCTTTTTTGCAGGTTTCTCCCGCAATGCATCGGCTACGTCTTGAAGCGCAAGTTCAACATCAAAATTCGCTTCGGTCGGATTGGTTTACCGTTTTCCCTGCGGGATGTTAACATCTGCAAGAGTGGCTTCTCGGTGGTAAGTTTGGACGGTTTTATTGGTTCTACCGCGGCTGGAGATTCCGCTTCGGAATTATATAATGGAATGTGACGACGAATGTGGAGCTTGTGGTGGCTTCCAACCAATGTTATTGGGCTAAATTTAGAATTCAATCGTAAGGTTGACCTTTTTAATGGATTAGAGTTTTGCTTCCCTTCCAGCAGAGCCATGATTTTGTGACTCATGGTCTGTCTGGTTTATATCTTATCTTGTATTTTGGATATACCTCCTCATGATTTTTTTAGTTGTTTGTTGTGATGCATTGAGTCAATTTAATAAACTCATTACAAAAGTAATTAGAAGATAAGAATACACACCTTATCTTTCATTCAAATTTACTCAGAATTCTATTTCTTACAAGTGTATTCAGCTAGATAACGCAAACGCTCCAATCCTTGGAAAGTTAGGCATTTGGTCCAATTTTCATCCTTTTTGCTGCTTATCACTTTATAAACATATTATTTTGCCAAACTTTTGATAGGTAGCCAAATCATAGACTGACAAACTAACTAGTCAGTCTATGGCTACGGGCTGTTTTTACCTTAATTCCAGCTTAAAATTGAACGTCAAAGTTCTGATTCCACGTCAAACCAACAGGAGCCAGATCAAAAGTGCTCCGATTTGGCTCAAATTTAGCATGGCCTAAATCCTAAATAATTAAACTATTTTTTTCTGTTTGGCGATTAGGGTGATTTTATCCGTAATAACGGCCAAAAAATAGCACTACTTGAAGAAATATTTCCAACGACTCAATTTTCCGAAAAAAAATAAATAATAAAACACCAAAACTAGGATTGCATTTGGATTTCACAACATTTTTTCCATTAAAATAATTATTCCATGACTCACCCAATTGTATTTTCCAATTTTAAAAATTTCAAATTTTTGATTTTTCGATTTTTTCCAATTTAATAGATTTCAGAAATGTTTGGAATTTTGAATTCTTAAATTTCTAAATTATTGAATTTTTTAATTTTTGAATATAAATATTTTAGAATATTTTGGATTCCTAAATTTTTAAATTGTTAAAATTTAAATTTTGTTTTAATTTTTGATTATCATTTTTTTGAAGTTTTAAAATTTTAGAATTTTAATTATTTTTGATCTTTAGATTTTCAAATTTTAGAATTTATAATATTTTGAATTGTTGAATTTTAAAAATTTTGAATTTTTAAATTTTTTGAATCTTTGGGTTTTTAAATTTTAAAATGTTTGATTTTTTTTAATTTCTGAACATTTTTTTTTTATTTTTAAGTTTTCACACTTAAATTTATTTATCGCATTCGGTAGTTGAAAATTTTAGAGTTTTAGAATTTTAGAGTTTTAGATTTTTAGAATTTTAGAGTTTTAGAATTTTAGAATTTTAGAATTTTAGAATTTTAGAATTTTAGAATTTTAGAATTTTAGAATTTTAGAATTTTAGAATTTTAGAATTTTATAATTTTAGAATTTTAGAATTTTAGAATTTTAGAATTTTAGAATTTTAGAATTTTAGAATTTTAGAATTTTAGAATTTTAGAATTTTAAAATTTTAAAATTTTAGAATTTTAGAATTTTTGAATTTTTGAATTTTAGAATTTTAGAATTTTAGAATTTCAGTATTTAAGTATTTCAGAATTTTAGAATTTTAGAATTTTAGAATTTTAGAATTTTAGAATTTTAGAATTTTAGAATTTTAGAATTTTAGAATTTTAGAATTTTAGAATTTTAGAATTTTAGAATTTTAGAATTTTAGAATTTTAGAATTTTAGAATTTTTGGATTTTTTCAGAATTTTAGAATTTTAGAATTTTAGAATTTTAGAATTTTAGAATTTTAGAATTTTAGAATTTTAGAATTTTAGAATTTTAGAATTTTAGAATTTTAGAATTTTAGAATTTTAGAATTTTAGAATTTTAGAATTTTAGAATTTTAGAATTTTAGAATTTTAGAATTTTAGAATTTTAGAATTTTAGAATTTTAGAATTTTAGAATTTTAGAATTTTAGAATTTTAGAATTTTAGAATTTTAGAATTTTAGAATTTTAGAATTTTAGAATTTTAGAATTTTAGAATTTTAGAATTTTAGAATTTTAGAATTTTAGAATTTTAGAATTTTAGAATTTTAGAATTTTAGAATTTTAGAATTTTAGAATTTTAGAATTTTAGAATTTTAGAATTTTAGAATTTTAGAATTTTAGAATTTTAGAATTTTAGAATTTTAGAATTTTAGAATTTTAGAATTTTAGAATTTTAGAATTTTAGAATTTTAGAATTTTAGAATTTTAGAATTTTAGAATTTTAGAATTTTAGAATTTTAGAATTTTAGAATTTTAGAATTTTAGAATTTTAGAATTTTAGAATTTTAGAATTTCAGTATTTCAGAATTTTAGAATTTTAGAATTTTAGAATTTTAGAATTTTAGAATTTCAGTATTTCAGAATTTTAGAATTTTAGAATTTTAGAATTTTAGAATTTTAGAATTTTAGAATTTTAGAATTTCAGTATTTCAGAATTTTAGAATTTTAGAATTTTGAAAATTGGGATTTTTTTTCAAAGATTTGTTATAAATTATTACAGCAGCTTTCTCCCGCTCCTTTCAGCAAATTGACGAAATCTGCATCCGGAGCAGTTTCTTCAACTCCGAGGTCACCAAGCTGCTGTCGATCAACATCCGCGACATTCGGGTGAACAAGGACATCAACCGCCGTCAGCAGCAGCCACCCTCTCCGACAGCCTCGCAAAACCAAAATGCCTTCGGTGGTAGCGGCCCGTTCGGGACGGGGCCGGGAACGGCCCCAGGCACGCCAGCCGGCGGCGGTTCGGACTCGTCCGCTGCGACCGGCCGTCGGATTCTGGACTTTCGCGAGAAGAAGGTCCACCCGATGATTCTGAAGTTTGCGCAGTTCATGGCGGTGCACATAAATAACGTTTCGATTGCGCTGCTGAACAATGACCACGATCCGGGCTGGTTGCTGCACGCGACCGCCAAGGAACTGCACCTGGACGGCAGCATTATGCACAGCACGAAGACGATGCTGGTTTCGGCGGCACTTTGCGATGCGCAGGCGAAGATCTTGCGACACTGTCCGGCTTCGACGATGGGGAAGAAGTCGGCGGAAAAGTGTCAACCGTGTTTGGGGGAGCTGAGCTTCGGGATTGCCCTGGATAGCGTGTTGGTGGCACATGGGCCGATCTCGCTGGAGAAGCTCCAGATGGCGATGACCAACACGAAGATGGTGCTGCACGGGGGTTTGTACGAGTTTATCAAGGATGCCCAGAGTCAGAAGCGACGCCATCAGATGTTTTTACGCCAGAATAGTGTGAGTTTGGAGCAGGTTCCCAGTGTGGACGGGGATGGTGGAGATGGAAGCGAAGCGTACCTCAGGATTGCTCCGATTATTCCGAAGAATTTCGCGATTAAAATCGAGAACACAACCGTATCGGCGGTGCGCGAGAACAGTTCGAACGACTTTTCGGTGACACTGCAGACGTTCACGATCTCCGGTAAGTTTAGCAATCGGAACATTTCCGACGAATTTCGACTGCCGATGTTTTACGTTGGGACGCAGCTGCAGCAGCTGGAGATTGACACCATGCAGGAGAAGCTGCTGTTTTTGGAGCAGTTTAGCGTCGATGCCAAGCTCGAGAAGAACCTGGTTAACGTTTACTCGAAGCTCAAGTCGTTCCGGATGATCTACCACCACAAGGAGATTTACGGGTGGATCAGTAAAAACTTCTTCCAAAGTGAGCGCATGGCACGGCAGATGAATCCGAAGAGTTTGAAGCTGGCCACGGCGGCTAGCGCGAGCGGGGTTAAAAGCGGTGGCGCGTTGGAAGAGTTTCTAAAGCGAGTGGTCATCACCGGATGTGCCGAGTTGTGGAACGTTACTTCGGTGTTCAAATTTGGACCGCAGGAAGTGTCCTCGATCTGTTGCAATCACACGAAACTTTTGCTGGACCAATTCGCTGACACTCGGAGCAGCGTGTACGAGAATCGGCTGTTGAATTTGGTCCTCGAGAAACGCCACTGGAGTGCGGAGTTGATGATCGAGTCGCTGTGGTGGTCCCTGAACGGCAGCATTTCCCACAAAGACTTTGGTCAGAGTTTGAAGAAGAGCCACATCCGTGGAAGCCCGTTTTACGTCGGGGTAAGTTTGATCAAGCTGAGCAGCTATGGCGATGCGACCAAGTTGGATTTCACGATACACACCTTCCGGACGGAGTTTAGTCCCGGTTTGGCGATGTACCTCGTGCAGGCGAAGCAATGTCTGGAGCAGTACCGATCGTCGGAATTCGCTAGGCGGAAGTCAATCCAGCTACCTTCGGAAGACATGGAAGATCCGCCGGACATGGAGAACTGTTCTCCATCGAAACGACCAAAGCCCGGGCTGTTGATCAACGCCAAGGTCACGGACGTGACGGCATTCTTCTTCAACAAGTACGAAACGTGCGTGCTGGCCAACTTGAACGAACTGTCCCTGGCCAAGACGCCCACCATCAACGTGATCAAGCTGGATCAGTTCCACATGGAGGTGCTAGACTTTAAGAACATTTCCGGCTCGGAGTTTGCCTCCGCTGAGCTGCAGAACATGTTTGCCAACTTCAAGGTAATTCGGGTGGAGTTTACCCAACATCCGAGGCACCCCAAGCTGGCCATCCACTTCCTGGAGGACACCGGCGCGATGTGGAACGCGAACCTGCACATGCACGTGGTCACGCTGTTTGGAGAGATCAAGGAACTCAAGGAGGCGCTTAAGCGAAAGGAGATGGCACAACCCCCACTTGAGCTGCCGGAAGCTCCCAAGGTTTCGTCGGGAAGTGATCGCCGATCGTGGGTCATCGACGTGTACGCCGAAGGAAGTGCGGAGTTTGCGATCAAGATCAGCGATCGCCACTCGATGCAGATCTTCAGCGAGAATCTGTACATTAGCCGGAAGGAGCGATGGGTTATTTCGTTCGAGAACATCTTCATCAAGATTGACGATCAGCACATTTTTACCTTCAAGGACGTGGACAGTCACCAGCTGGCGGAGATGGACGTGCTGAGGGCGGAGAGGAAGCACTACGAGAATTTCCGGCAGGCGAGCAACAAAGTTTGGGCTACCTCGATCGGGGTGGTGAGGATCATCTTTCCGTACGATCACGACTTTTACGGTGCGATCGTGAACGAGTTTGTGTCGATCTACAAGTGGTTGAAGCTGATTCATGGATACAAAAAGAAGTCATTCACGCAGGATTCGCCACTGCCGAGTGACATGTTTATCCAGATCAAAGAGTTCCTGATGGAGATGAGTGACGATCCGTTTGAGGTGAAACTTCGCGACAACTATGTTCTGCTGTTGGACGAGTACAACGAATCTGTGAAGCGGAAGGAGTTGTTTGATCAGAAAATTGCGCAGCTTTGCGCGGAACGGCTGATCTTGCCAGGTGGGAAACTGGACGAGTTGAACGCGAACTTGATCAAGAAAAACTCGGAGATTTACATTCAACGGTCGAAGAAGCTGGCCGAAACGGGTCCACCTCGGACGCGACTGATCGCTTGGATCATGACCGATCTGGAGATTATGGCGATGGCCGATCCGTCCGTTCACGGGACGGAAAATGCCGTCAACATGATACGGGAGATTGACGGGGAGAGTCCTTGGCCGGAGGAAGGGATTGAGTTTGTGACGCTGTGGTGTCGAGCGGTGAATGTGAGCTGTAGCGAGTGGAAGTTTATGCTCAGGGATTATCCACAGCCGATGTTCCACGTGAAGGCGATGCACCTGTTTGGACATTTGGCCGGTGCGGAGATGGCACCACCGAGACGGGCTAAGCGGGATGTGGATATTGAAATTGGAGATCCCTTTGGGACGCACACGATCCAGCGGAGTATGACCTCGATCAAGTTCTACCATGACTTTGACTGGGAGTTGGATTACTTGGCGTACGCGTTTGGTCCCTGCTGGGAACCGGTCATGGCTCAGTGCAATCTGATGATGGAAAAGATCTCCGCTCCGTCCAGAGATCCCAGTCCTCCGCTACCCTTCTGGGACAAGATGCGATTGTTGATGCATGGTCGACTTACGATCATAGCGAAGCAGTTCACAATCCTGCTGCATGCCTCGCTCGATCCGTACAACACCACGGAAGAAATGGAACTGACCTGGAACAACTGTGGCATCGTCTACACCAACGCCAAGATTATGTTCAAAGGAGACCTGAACGTGTTCGTACGAACTGCTTCCCGGTACGACGATTGTCGGCTCCTCCATCTCCCGAACCTCCGGCTAACCTTCAAACTAAACTGGATCTGCCTGGCAAACCCCAACGACCATCACGCCGTAATCCCCTGCGCCCCGGACAAACTCCCGGAATACTCCAGCAACCAGGTGCACGACTCCTTCCGGGCGTTCCGCTCGCAAAACCTCAACATCTGGGTCTCGTTCGAGATCAAGCAAACCGATGTGGACGTGCCAAACCTGGTCCTGTACGGCAGCACACTCCGCTGGTTCGAGAGCCTCAAGCTGATCCTGTCCGGCGTGACTCGGCCAACGCGTCGCGGGCCCGTGTTCAACAACGTCCGACCGCGCAAGAAGCAACTGAGTCGGCACTACCGCAAGGCGAACCTGCAGATGAGTCTGCACAAGTTCCAGATTTACTACTGGATGTCGCACGCGCTAAATCGGGGCTTCCAGCTGAACGGAGGCCGGATTACGCTCAGCTCGGAGCACACGCTGACGCTTTCGCCGATCGACGACGGGTTGATTCACCGACCGCGCGCCGATTGGGCCATCATGTACATGAACTGCGAGCTGAACGATGCGGAGATTTGGCTGCGCACGACGACGGTGAGCGATCGGACGGACGGGAGCTCGGAGAGCATCTCCAACTCGAACGGGGACATTTGTCGGTGAGTTTGTTGGTGTTGAATGTTTTCGTAGGTACGAAGTTTAAATCTATTGTATCTTCTTTCCAGCTACTACTTCCTGAGTGTGGCCCGCGTGTCGTACGGCCGGGAGGCACTTCTGGCAAATGGGAACGAGCGCGAAAAGGACACGCCCACGCACAAGCTGGTCGTGTACGACCTGAAGGGCGCGTGGACCAAGGACAACCGGGACGTGGCGTTCGCGTTGTTCGATTCGTTCATGAAGAGTCAACGGTTGAAGAACAACCTGTCGACGGAATCGCTGCAGAGTTTCCGCAAGGAGGGCAACAATACGCCGCTGAAGTCGTCCCGGAACAGTCAGGACAAGGGAACGGCGCAGCATCACTCGGAGGGTGGAGCGGGAGGACGGGGCAGTCAGGGTCACATCAGCAAGAGGCAGGAGACTTCGGATGGGCTTGTGATGCTGCAGCAGTTGATTTCGGAGGCGGATCACAAGTCGGTGGTGTTTAGTGACGACTTGTCGGCGCAGACGAGGCAGCAGCAGTTGAAGGGACTGCAGGCTTGCCAGGATGGGGACGTGTTGCACTACAATTGGTTCATTTCGTTGGTGAACTCTCAGGTGCTGCTGAAGGGTTGTGAAACTTCGGGGTATGTGATATTGAGTGCAGCCAAGGCGGAGATTCTGCAGCGGGTGCATCGACCTGTTTGGCGGGATCACACGATCGTTTCGAAGACGACCTGGGTGGGATCGCTGGAGTGCATGCAGTACTACGCGACGGTCAGTGCGGAGGACGGGGACACGCGGGAAATGGCTGAAATCATGTGGCTGACGGTGGACAACATTCAGGAGCGCGATAGGGAAGCGACTGTGATAAACGAGTTTCCGGACTTGCCACATCTGGTGGGGAGCGGACAGAGCGTTGGCGGTGTTGTATCGGAGACGGTGGGTGGCACCGGGGAGAGTTATCCCGGAGGGAAGTCACCGATTCAGCTGCAGCGGATCGTTTCGCGCTGTAAGTGTGAGTTCTTCTATGTGAGCTATGGCGATACCAGTATTGATCCGGGAACTATCAGCGAAGTTCCGCCTCCACCGGTGGAGGAGAGCTTGAGTCCCTGGGAGAATCAGGACGAACCGGTAGACGCCTTCACGTTGATGCACCACGATCTGGACGTGTGCACCAACTCACTGCAGTACGCCATGATCTTGGACATTGTGAACAACTTACTCTTGTACGTGGAACCACAAAGGAAGGAAGCTTCAGAGAGACTGGCGAGGATGCGATTCCAACTGCAACTGTACAGCATTGAGGATCAGAAACGGCCCATTCAGCACGTCCAGACGGAGATCAGAAGCTTAATGTCGCGGATTCGTTGCTTGGAAAAGGACATGCATTTCATCACGAAAGCTCGATTGGAAGAAGGTGACAACGATGAGTTGCGGCTCGAGTATGATGAAGTCCACAAAATTATCCGCGAGTACAAGGAAATGCTGACGAACAAGAGTGACGAGCTGGACATGATGCTCTCTTGCTACAACGAAACTCAGCTGTCTGCTTCGAATCGCCTAGCCACCATCCGGAAGGACAAACCTCTGACGATCGTGCGTGCTAACGAAATCTGCTTCAAACATGCCCAGTGGAGGCTGACCGAAGCGGATGGTCAGATCGGCATTGCAGATCTTATCCTGAGCAACTTTTTGTACACCAAAAACTCCAAGAGTGACGACTCCGTCGATCACCTGCTCGAACTAGGATACATCCGGATCAACAATCTAATACCTCGCGACAACTACAAAGAAGTACTCTGCCCAACGGAAATCCAACGCGACATGCCGGTCGACCACAAGCGCGTCCTGCGGGTATTCTGTCGCGAGAAGCCTCCCGTCGGTGGCATCAGCGTCAAGGAACACTTCGAGATCAACGTGGTCCCGATCACGATCGCGATCTCGAAAAAGTTCTACAACACAATGCTCAAGTTCTGCTTCCCCGATCGCGACGCGTCCGAAACGGAGGGGAACGACGAACTCGAGGACGGGGCCAGCTCCAGCTCGGCCTCCTCGCTGGCCACCAAATCGTCCTCCAAGAAGAGCGCTCCCTCCTCCAAGGGCAAGAAAAGCTCCAAGGACAGCAACTTCTACGTCAAGATCCAGGACGACGTGGAAAAGATGAAAGAACGCGCCGAAAAGAACAAACTGTTCATCTACATCAAAATCCCGGAGGTGCCGGTGCGCGTCAGCTACAAGGGCAACAAGGAGAAGAACATCGAGGACATCACCGACCTGTCGCTGCTGATTCCGACGCTCGAGTACCACAACGTGACTTGGACCTGGCTGGATCTGCTGCTGGCGATGAAGTCCGACAGCCGGCGGGTGCTGTTGTCTCAGGTAAAATGCCAAAATAAAGGAGCCATTACACTACCACAAACAAACAAACTCGCATTTTTTGACAGTTTGCCTGCTTTGTTTGTTTGCCACCAACTGTTGTCAAACGAACGGGGTCACTTTTTAGTTTGACACCCTTTTTACACGGAGTTCACTCACACTATCAAACGTTTGTTTTGATAGTGTGCGTGAGCGCCGTGTAAAAAGTGACAGTTCGTCACTTTTTAGTTTGACCTTGACCAACCAACGGGGTACAAACTAAAAAAGTGTCAAACGAAAAAGTGACCAACCACCGGGGGTTGAGTGTATTTGTTTGTACAAACGTCAGCCTGCATACATTTCGCTTTGTTTGCGAGTTTGGCAAACTGGTAAACACGATAAAGTGCGAGTTTATTTGTTTTTTGTTTGCCGTAGTGTAATAGCTCCTTAACTTGTTAAGAATTCAAAACTGTAACGTGTTGATTTCGAATTTCAGGCCATCAAGCAAAAGCTGAAGCTGAAAAAGGTGCTAGTCGACGAGCAACCGTCTCCTCAGGAAGAAGACAAAGCGAAGATGCTGTTCGGGAACAGGCATGCGGTGAGTACCAAGTCTGGCGCGTTTAGTCACCATTCTTACTTTTAACCTATCTTCTACCCGTAATTGGAAATGAATCCCCCCCGCTATCGCAATCTATTTCCAACCGATGGCATATTGCTCGCGAAAATAGAGAGCTCGCAACAAGGTATCGCACCCGTCCGGGGTTTGACATTTTTTAGATGCTTTCGCTGTGTTTTAAGTTGGAAACACACAAAATTACAAAATACCAATTATGACTCACATTTGCCACACAAAATTCAAACTATTTTACACCGTTTAAAAGCTTTTGCATTTTTTAAAAACACTTGTTCCATAAAGAAAAAATAATTTATCAAAGTTCTGGACAAATAGTTGTCGATTTTTTTTATTTGTTCAATTAGCTTTAATCGTTAATATTCGTTCAATGACTGTCATCAACTAATTTCTTCGATTCTAAACTGTCTTAATTTTTTTTAGCCCGAGAACAAAAGCTTGCGCAAGGGTGTGTTCAAGTTTTCCAAATCTTAAAAAGAACGAAGCTGCCCACTCTTTTCCATCAAATTCGACAACTTTGGGTCCCATGAAAACCTCAGCAAAACCAGAGCAATAAATATCACAGAGCTAGTCCCAACGAGAGAAACATATTTAAAGGGTGCAATTACAACGCACCCGCCAACTGCAAAACAAATACACATCACGAGTGACCGCGGTATGGTTCAAGGTAGATTTCTAGTGCAGAGTATATTTAAACTATTAGAGGGCTTTAAAGGTGGAGTGGAGCATCCATAAATTACGTGGTTTAGTCAAACTAGTGCTCGAAAATTATGTCAGCTTTGGGTGTCTATTTAGGGGTAGTTCCAGGAAGTTATAGTTGAGTTATCACATCCCTACACTGTGAAAATTGAAAGTATTTATTTTGTTTGTGACGTAAATCAATTTTCCTCAAATTATCAACTCTTAACAGTAGCCCTCAAAAAGGCAATCTTTACAGTAAATATTTCTGTTGTTTTAGATGGAATAAGTTGTTTCAAACCATAGACCAAAAACTTTAATATACTGATAAAACGTATTACAAATTCAAACCCGTTTTTAAAAAATCTATAACATATCGAAAATCCATTTTAATCATGTTTTGCCTATCATTACAAAAATACTAAAAAAAACGGAAATAATTTTGACAAAATTCAAAACGAGCATCGATCGAAAAACGGCGTAGAAAATGGCTCGCAAACTGTGAAACACGTAAAAGAGTGAGTTTGTTTGTGTTTTTTTTTGCCGTATTGTAATAGCTCCTTAACTATTTATTTACTTAACCTCATGAAAAAATGTAATAAACACAACTAAACAAACATTAAAATGTGAATATTTCAAATAACCTTAGTGCGTAATGTTTCTTTTTTTATTTATTTATATTTTTAAACTCTTAATTTCTTTTTTAAATCTTTTATAATTTTGTAATTTTATTTTATTTTTCTATATTTTTTGAATTTTTGATTTTTATTATTTTTTTTATTTGAATTATTCAATGTCTTTCGACTGAAATGTGCAGGAAAGACAGTGGTTATTAAAAGCAACCTAGAATTTGAAATATCAATTTATATTAACATTCATTCATAATATACTGCCGTTCTACGCATGATTGTCCCATGTCATTTTTGGATAATTCTGACTCATGGATTTCTCAGTGCATCTCCAGCGCTGGTGGCAAACATCGAAGCAAATCAAATTTGCACTCGACGTCAACCCAACGCGGTACCAAATTTGCTCTCAGTTCTTCGGGATTTCACTTTGCTACCGCATCAAATGGATTTTTGCACGGAAAATTCGAAAAATCAAATCCAGCACGGAAAAAAAAATTAAAAATCAGAAAAATTAAAAAAATGTGATAATTTTTTTTAAATTAAAAAAATTGTGATAAAATTTACGGGACCGTGGTGTAAGGGTAAGCGTGATTGCCTCTCACCCAGTCGGCCTGGGTTAGATCCCAGACGGTCCCGGTGGCATTTTTCGAGACGAGATTTGTCTGATCACGCCTTCCGTCGGAAGGGAAGTAAATGTTGGACCCGGACTAACCTAAAAAAAAGGTTAGGTCGTTAGCTCAGTCCAGGTGCAGGAGTCGTCTCCCTGGGTCCTGTCTCGGTGGAGTCGCTGGTAGGCAGTTGGACTCACAATCCAAAGGTCGTCAGTTCGAATCCCGGGGTGGATGAAAGTTAAGTTAAAGAGGTTTGCAATTGCCTCAACAATCAAGCCTTCGAACACCTAGTTTCAAGAAGGAATCTCGCAATCGAGAACGCCAAGGCAATGCTGTAGAGCAAATAATTTGTTTTTTTTTTGATAAAATTTTAATGTTTTGAAAAAAAAACTATAATTTTAATTTAAAAAATGTATTAAATTTTTTTAATTTACTTTTTTATTTTTTTTTTGAAATTTAAATTTAAAAAAAAATTGCCTTGAAATCGGTATTTATAAGCCGGTTGCAAATTTGATTTGCATCCCAGCGCTACAGATGCCCTAAGCATTTTTGAGTCAATAAGCAGTAGTGGCCGAGGCAGTTAAGTCGTCATTGAGTAAGTCTGTTAAAGGTCTCTGATTCGATCCCAGAAGACATCACTTTTCGATTCTTTTTTTTTTTTTTTTTTTTGGAAATGAGCTCGAGAGCATAATTCTCTCGGTTATCTCGAGCTCTATTCTCTGTGTCCGTAAATTCTATTTTATCATTCTCTTGGACGATTGCTGCCGGTTTTGGGTGTAGTTGAATAATAGTTAAAATATAAAATGAAATCTTAAGGAGCCATTACACTAACGCAAACAAACAAACAAACTCGCACTTTTTCGTGTTTGACAGTTTGCCAAACTCGCAAACAAAAGGCAGTGTAATGGCTCCTTTATGATTTTCTCCAAAGCTTGTATGGATTATAAGGGTGGTTTGTCGCACTTGCATAAAATCTACAAATTGCATGTAGGAGAACCGAACCGCACTAATTTTCCATACAAACTTTGGAGAAAAACTATTCGGAAACATGACCCCAAAGTTCATGCTTCCCCTAGAGATAAGCCTGCGCAAAAAAAATGTTGGTCGGTGTTATATCATTTGTGATGTAAATAAATACAATACGAACTATTTATGCACAACTGTTTATTGAAATTCAAAAGAATATTGATAAAAACAGAAAAGAATAACGTTCTACAATTTTAAAGCTTCCAAAGTTTGCCGTTGCTACGAAATAAGATAAATCAATCTGGTTATTCGATTTATTAAGAATAGTTTTTTTTTCTACACGAACATTTCGCCAGCAAAGTAACCTAATCATCTCCAAATTTATTATTTTTGCTATCGCTTAAAATTACACAGTTCTCTTGTTTGGCGGTCGCCATCCTTTCTGTTCTTATCTTCTATTGCTGTCCTTCTTTGGTTTTTTTTTTTTTGCTAAACTAGCACATTTTTACACTTCTCGATATTAAAAAAAAACACCAACGAGAGCAACACGATATATGGGTCCGAGTCGTTTCTTCAGGGATGTGTAACGTATTTGTGGTTATAGTTTCGGTTAAAAATTCATATAAAAAATTGTTCCGACCCGGATTATCACATATACAAATATATAAAGAGTTCTCGTGGTTTACTATTATGCGTTTCCCTAATGATTATGCCTAAAGGTTTATAAATAAAAATCAAGTTGCTGTTCAGGAAACAAAGATTTGAGTATGTACAAAACTTAGTTTGAATGTTAGCTGCCTTTTTCGGGGGCGCTACGTGAACTACGTGCTATACATGATAAATAAATAAATAAATGGGTAAATAAATAGTTGAAGGGTTCAAGAGAGACGAAAGTATCATTTTAAAGTAGTGTGTTATGATAAGATGGTAGTGGTAGAGATTAAGGAAGGCTTCTAGAAGGTGGTCAACAGCTCCTCCTGGATGCTGTTGGATCGCAGCAACTGGCGTGGGGATTGACCACCGAGGTTGGAGATGGTCTCCGACTTGGTGGCCTCGTTCGTTTTCATCGAGTGGTAATATTCGGAGAATTCCTGAAACAAAACCATGGCGGCATGTAAATTATACGTAACTTTCGAACGAAGCAAAGATATCCTCCTTACCTTCAGACGACTTCCCGGGAAGATCGCACGCTCGCGTTTCTTCGTCATGAAGTCGGTATGGACAAGCCATCTGTGCTCGAAGCACTCCTCCACCGATGGACGTTTGCTACAATAGAAAAACAAGTCAGCATTTCAAACAACCACGCAGTGCAGACGTTACTTACGTTGGGGCTCGCTTGAAGATCAGCATCAGGAAGCGGGTCGACTCCTGCGTGACCTCCTTGAACAGATACTCGAAGCGATAACGCACGAAGCTGATGTTGGCACGCGTTTCGGCCTCGTCTCCGCCGTGGAACGGACTGTTGGCGGACAGGAACAGGTACGCCAAGCAACCAACGGTCCAGATGTCGGTCTGCGGGTAGGCAGCCTCACTGTTGAGCACTTCGGGAGCTGGTGAAAGAAAAAGAATCGTCGTTACCCCATGTTCAGTCACTGTATGACACCATGAAACTCACAAGTAAAGTCCAACCATCCAAGATTGGGCACCTTTGCACCCAACTTGGTGACCTGCTGGGCCGCTCCAAAGTCAACCAGCTTGATCTGGACCTGTCGCACCGACGACATGACGATGTTGTCCGGCTGCAGATCCAGGTGGCAAATTCCGCGCCAGTGCAGATACTGCAGACCGTCCAAAACCTGGCCGATGATCGTGGCAACGACCTGCTCGGAATACTCGGAGCGACTGCTGAGGTACGTCAGCACGTCGGCACCCTGCAGCTTCTCCATAACGAGGGCAGCGATCGAGGTGTTCTTCGGCTTGAACGCCGCCAGCAGACTAGCGATACGTTCGTGTCTCAACGTGCGCAGCATGTCGAACTCACTCTCAGCAGCTTCGGCGACGCGTTCGTCACCCAGCTCGAAGATCTTCGCGACAACGATCTTGTCGGTGGCCTTTTCCAAGCCCTTCACGACGATCGAGTAACGACCGCGCGAGATTTCCGACATGAAGCTGAACTTTTCGTTGTAATTGCCTTCGATGCTCCACTTGAGCGGAGTCTTCTCGTAGCTGTAGTCCAAACGACCACCGCGTTCCTCGGGACCAACCTGTTGACCGGATTCGGTCAACTGTTGCAGCTGCTTCATGGCGCGGGTAATTTGGATCTTTGGCGCTCCCACTTCCAACGTGTGCACCGCCTTCGTAGGGATACCACGGTCACTCCAACCAATTCGGTTATAAGCGGCCAAACGGAACTGGTAACCGGTGGTTGGTTGCAGACTGTGCACCAGATAGAACTCGTGGTCAATGTTGCTCGCAACATCAATCCAGTCTTGCCTTCCGTGCTGTCTAATCTCCAAGCTGTAGCAAATAACCGGCGAGTTACCGTCGCTTCTCGGCTGCTTCCAACGTAGCAACACTTCCGTATCACTAACCGCCACTGCGTCCGGACTATCTGGTGCATCCGGAATGATGGCAATCACGACTCGGCACCGAGCAACCGTCTTGGCAATTCGGTTGCTGGCAACTGCCTTGTAGATACCACAGTCGTTGAACGTCGCCGGATGGAACTGAATCACCGAGCGACCATCAACGTCATCCAGCACCTTGATACGGTTATTGTCGGTGATGACCATGTCGTTGCGGAACCACGTTACCGATGGCTTCGGATCACCGACCGCGTAGCAGATGATCTGGTTCGGTTCTCCTTCGCGAATCGAAATGGTCTGTGGCTTCTCGCGGAAGAACGGTGCATGACCTTCACGCTTGACCTCGATCATGGCTTCGGCCTCAGCGTACGATCCCAACCTGGTTCCAACCTCGGTACGGAGACGGCGACTGATGGTAATGCTATCGTCGGTACCGTAACGGCTGATGCGGCTTCTACGCTCGTCATCAATTTCCTCGTCCATGACGTCAGTGAAACGACGACGCTCGCGAATGATCGGCAGCTGTTAAATAAAACCAAAAATTTGTACCTTTCTAACCTAAAACAACCCTCTCCGTTACTTACGCTCTGATCGTAGTTGCTCTCGCTGAGCAGGCTGGGCGACCGGTGCTTGGCGATCTTCATGTACTCACGAAGACGGCACGGGAAGGTGGTGTCACGCAGCTGCAGCAGGTACGTGTCCGGTCCCTGCTGGTAGTGGCTCTCGGACTTGAACGAAGCCGTCTCGTAGTCGGGATGGTTGTCCTTGGAGACGTATTCGTCCCACTTCCTGCGCTTGTGCGGGGTGTCCTCCACGCCGACCGGTGGTGGAGTGCCCTCCGGAGTAAAGATGATACCAGACGGATAGACCATCTTGGACGGATGGTCGAAGCAGCTCATCAACGGGCGTCGGCGGTACCATGTGCGGCACGAGGCATTCGTGTACCAGTCGCGGTAATGGTAGTAATAGCGGCGCAGACGATCCGTACCAATCTGATACTCCTCGAAGGTTCTCTTGTAGATGACATCGAACCACGAGTGATTCAGAGCTTCCTTGATGGTCATACGGTGATCGTCCTCATAAACCAGCAGCCTGGTGATGAAGTCACGTGCCTCGGTAGAGATAAACTCCCAAACGGTGCCAACAAAGGTCCACTTTCCATCGCGTACCTTGGTGAGCGTTTCACGATCGTTGCGACCCAGGAACGGGCTTACACCTCCCAAAAGAATGTACGTAATGATACCGATACTCCACATGTCCTGACCCAAGCCAACTCCACGGCGGTTGATAACCTCTGGAGCAACAAACTCAGGCATACCGTAGTCCAGCGTGTAAAGCTTATCGTCTTCAATGCGGCGAGACAATCCAAAGTCGCAGATCTTCAGGTTATCGCTACCCGGGTGGGCAATCAGCAGATCCTTGATGGTCAATCCCATGTGACCAATTCCTCGGGTGTGCATATGCTCCAGACCCAACAGAATCTGGTACACATAAATAGCGATCTGACGCTCAGTGTAGTAATCGTGAACAAGCAGATTGTCACGCACCAACTCACCGCCAGAGGCAAGCTCCAAGATCAATGTCAACGACCTGTTGATATCGAAGGCGTCGTGCAGGCGGATCAACTTACGATGGTTCAAGATGTTCATGATATCCACCTCGTTGAACATAAACGGTCTCAGGTCCGGACTACCGTGCATGATCTTAGCCGCAAAGTTACGTCCGTTGGAACGATCCACAGCGTGGTAAGTGATACCCTGAGTACCTCTACCAATCTCATCTCCAATGTCGTAAAAGTCTTCGCACACCTTGTTGCGAGCACGAACGTACGGAGTTCTGTGATGAGCGTTGTACACGTAGTCTTCCTCGTTATCTTCAACGTGCACCATAACCGACGAGCTGATCGATCCGATAGCGTTGTAAGCGCTCAACGAATACAGGCCTTCGTCCTTCTTGATGGCATCGGTGATTAGCAGAACCCAGGTGTCTGGCTCGTAGAAAATCATCTTGACGCGAGTAGATTCTGTGATGGGCTGCCAGTCCTTGAACCATTTTACATCCGGGAACGGAACTCCTGCGATCTTCGCCTCAATACGTCCCGAGCGACGACCCATGATGAACACTTCCTCCGGGCGTTGCAGGAATCGTGGATACTCTCCGAGTTCAAGGCAGACACGTTGCTTCACAGAGCCGTACTCGTTGCTGGCGACGGCCTCGTAGACGCCAACGTCACGCTCAGACATGCGGTTGATGAATAGCGTAGCCTGGCCGTTTCTGGTGTAGCTAAAGCAATAACGACCTCCGGCTTCGATCTTCTGATCGTTGAAGTAGTAGGTCATTGTTGGCTTCGGATAACCATACACAAACCAGAACAGGCTAACGTTGTGGTTCTTGGTGCCGAACTGAACGGGGAACTCTTGGCGCAGGAACTCTGGCGTAATGCCGGTACGTTGATCCTTGTGCGAAGGACGCTCTACGTCGAAGTTGTGGGGATAGAGCGGAGAAACGTCGGGGCGGTAATCACGTCCCGGTCCAAGGTATGGATAGAACACTGGCGCATCTGGCTCCAGCTTCTGTCTATACGTCTGGACATAGGGACTTGGTTCACTAACGCCATACTTGTTTTCGACGCGGATGCGGAACTTGTATTCACGGAACGGTTCGAGGTTGCGCACTTCACACGAGCAACTGCGCAGTCCAGATTGATAGGTATACCAGTCTCCGTCGGGAAGCTCCATCATTTCCATTTGGTACGTGATTGGATAGCGCGGAACGGTCGTCATCGATGGCTTCCATGACAGAGTCAAACGACGATCGGACAATTTCGAGATGATCGGTCGGTCCATGAGCGGGTAAGGCGTGCTATGCAGGTAGTCCTTGCCCTTGCCCTTTCCGTAACGACGGCGTGGATGGGCGTCCAGAGTTTCGAAACGCAGATTTACATGCGCCAACACTTCAGCAAGGTTGTTGAAAATCTTGCATGTGTAACGTCCAAGATCCTCCTCCTGAACGTCGTCGATGATCAACCGAGAAAGACCGTTGATGTCAGCTTCGATGCGGTACTTTTCACTTGGAACCAGACGATGTCCGTCACGGATCCATTCCACAGTTGGCAGTGGGAATCCATCGACACAAGCAGTAAACTTGGCCTTCATGTTTTCAAGAACTGTCATATCGACTGGTTTCTTCATGAAGTACGCTGGCAGCGGCTCATCACCCTTGGTCAGTTGCGACACGACATCCAGCTTGGCTTCGATAGTGCTGCTTCCTTCGCGGTTGGTAGCGATGCACGAGTACAATCCCGTGTCGGACTCGTTACATTCCTTGATGTACAGGCAGCAATGTTCTCCCTCGTACTTCATCTTGTAACGATCGTTGGCAGAAATCGGAGTTTCGTTCTTGTACCACTGTACAGTTGGACGTGGCACACCGACCAGCTTAGCCGGGAACTTGGCTTCCAATCCTGGCAGCTGTTGAAGATCCGGGAAGCGGTACACGAAGTTCGGCTTCTGGAACACCTTACGAACAGTGGCCGAGGCCTTGGTCTCAGTTTCGCCCAATGGGTTAGCCATCAAGCAAGCGTATTCACCAGAGTCGGATGTCTCAGCCGGAGCAATAGTTAAGCCAACACTCTTACCGTCACAAGTGACAGTAACGCGTCCAGTAGGTTGCAGCGGCTCTCCGTCCTTGGTCCAGATGACTTCGGGTGCTGGGTTACTAGCGAAGCGAGCACTGAACGTAAGCTCCTTGCCCTCATCGGCGATAATGTCCCGAATACCTCCCAGGAAGGTTGGTGGCTCTTCTCCAATCGAGGTGTCAGTGACTGGAAGAACAGTCACGGTAGCAGCGCACATGGTATCTCCATTCTCGTTGGAAGCAACAACCGAGTACTCGCCACCATCGGTTCCGACCGCCTTGTCGATGGACAGCCAAGAGCTTCCCTCACTCTCCTCTGTGATCTTGCAACGATCGCCAGTGATTTGAGTTCCGTTGTGAAGCCAATTGATGGCTGGCATTGGATAGCCAACAACCTTGACGTTCATCTTGATCGGATAGCCCTCGACAATGCTGATGGTCTGCAGTTCGTTGATGAACTGAGGCTTCTTGGCCTTTGGCAGAATTTCCGTGATCGATGCGGACGTCGCCGAACCGACCGAGTTCTTCACCTCGCAGGTATAGATACCGGCGTCCTCGGGCGTGACGCGATCGATGATGAAACCAACCAGTCCGTTGGGCTCGTTGATGAAGTTGATCGCACGCGTTTGGTGGATTGGAATGCCATCCTTGAACCACCTAACTTCCGGCATCGGGTAGCCAGCGATTTCAGCTTCCATGTGCAGTTTATCTCCAACGACAATCTTGTGGTCCTGGAGCGGACGGATGAACACCGGATATCTTTGCTTGGCTGTCGGGAAGCAATCATTGGTTAATGGGTGTACTCGATTATGATTTGCTTAGGTAACTTACGTGTGATCGCAACAGAACTCTGCGTGGAAACATCGCCGCTCTTGTTCGACAGAACCAGCTTGTAGCAACCACTGTCTCCGGGTTCAACCTTATCGATGACCAGACGGCAACGTCCGTCGTGACCGTGGGTAATCTTAACGCTGAATGTGTTAGAGTAAATAAGTTTACCGTATAAAAAGAAAAACGAACAATTCAAGGTGCTTACTGATCATCAGCGATAACTTCGTTGCCATCCTTGTACCAGGTCATCTTCGGCAGTGGGCTACCATCAACAATGCAGGACAGCTCCAAGCGATCGTCTTCCTCCAGATCCATAGATCTGTCCAGTCCCTTGCCAAACACGGGCTGTTCGTTCTTGACCAAAATCATGAACTTGGCCTCGGTTTCACCACCGATGCTCGATGCCAAGCAAGAGTACTGTAAAGAGATTAAATTTGAACCATGCGTCTTAGTAGCACGCCAGTGCATACTCACGTTTCCTTGCAGCTCAGGCCCAAAGTGGGTGATGAACAACTCACTGGTCACCTCAGAGTCACCAGTAGTCACGACCTTGACCTTGGGTTCGTTCGATTCCGGATCGATTTCCTCCAAATCAAGTGGCGTTCCGTTGCGGAGCCACTGAATGGCAGGACGTGGAACACCGCGAACTTCAACCTTGTTGTACACATCGGCCCAATCGTGGACGTTCAAGCTGTCCGGTTCCTTGGTGAACGTTGGCTTCGTGGCTATGGAAGTTTAGTTAGTTAGTTTTATTAGTCGAAAGATCAAAGTCAAGGTAACACATACTGTGCACGTTCAGCTTAGCCGTTGCAACGGTTTCGCCAAAGTTGTTCGTAGCCGTCAAAGTATAAGTTCCATGTTCGGCCATCGCGCAGGACTCCACCAGAAGGGTGTAGATTTCCTTCTCGACGTCGGCAATAACGTCGCAGTTGTCGACGTTGCACAGATTGATACCGTCCTTGGTCCAGGTAACCTTCGGCTTGGGGTTCGCCTTGATCAGCACCTGGAACACACCCTGTGTGAACGGTTCCACGGTGATGTCCGACAAGTTCTCGATCTCTGGCTTCAGCAGCACATCCAGCCGGCAGTTGGACTCGTTGATGTCGTACTTGTTCTTGGCACGGAAGGTGTAGTTACCGGTGTCGTAGTGACGACCTTCGGCAATGTACAGCGTGTACGTGATCTGCTTGAGGTTGTACTCGAGCTCCTGGATCTCCGTCTTCATCTGGATGAAGTTGTCGGCTTGCACCTCGGTACCGTTCTGGATCCAGCTGATTTCCGGCTCTGGATCGGCCGTAAGCGTGACACTCAGCGTGATCGGTTCGTTCTTGTGCACGGAGATGTCCTCCAGACCCTTGCTCAACTTGGGACGGCGGTACTCCTTGCAAGCTGTAGAGTGAGATTGCGTTAGATGGATTCATTATCAGAGTTTGAGAATCTTACGAATAACAGTCAAGTTGCACGGCAGCGTCTTCTCGCCGATACGGTTCTTGACAACGGCCTTCCATTCTCCAGCGTCGGCTTCCTTCACGTCGCGGTTCTCGATCTTGTAGGTAGTCTGTAAAGAGTGACGGTTAGTAATCGCATCATCTAGAATGAGACAACTGATCAACTTACTCCCGAGTCAGTGAATCGGATGCGGTCGCTGGCCTTGACCTCCTCTCCGTTGTGGTACCAGATGACGGCAGGGCGCGGGATGCCATCGGCTTCGACGGTCCACGACAGTGGGAGCGAGTCGAACGTAGTAACGTCGGCGATGTCGGTCTTCAGAATCTCCGGGGACGCTAGAGGTACAAGTTCACGGATTAGTTCACGTTGATGGGCACGTCTGAGGCTTGTTAGTTTGGAAACATATTTACAAGTGTTTAGAGACACTATTTACATAGATTTGTTTGAACTCATTCGGA
The DNA here is from genome assembly GCF_016801865.2 of Culex pipiens pallens. Lineage (NCBI taxonomy): Eukaryota > Metazoa > Arthropoda > Insecta > Diptera > Culicidae > Culex > Culex pipiens. The sequence continues at coordinate 26,918,310 of NC_068939.1, forward strand.
AGAAGGTAAGTGGTTGCTATCCACTACGACAGGTGCGGTAGAAAAATAGATAAGCCTGACTAATTTCACGACTTCTGGTTCTGCTTTTCAGCAGCTTCTTCAGCGGCAGCAGCGCAGTATCTACAGGCACTAAGCAGCCACCGAAGCATTGAACTGCCGTTGTTACAGTTTGGTTTGGTACATGAAGTAAAGTTTCGAATTGTTGCCCAAAGAACTTACCGCCAATCGCCTCTTTTACCACGGTAGATGCGGACAGGAAGCGAGACATAGGAGGACCAGTACGGTTAGCTGAGCTGAAACCGGCGCGGTAAGCGTTAGTCACTTGTGTGCGAGTGTACAAATTTCGAGGTAGCATGCGGCCAATCGAAACACTCAAAGTGTGTTGTACTATGCATGGAAAGTGTGAATGTTTGGTGTAAGTGTTCAACAGTGGTAGAGGTGAGAGTTAGATGTTTCAAATACTACCTTCAGGGCGAGTTGCGCGGTTTGCATCGGATTCTTGTGGCTTCTGAGACTTGTCAGCATCCACTTCAGTTATGTCCCCTTGCAATGAAGCTTTCTTGGGCTTATCCTCTGTCTGCTCGAGTTTTTTCGCTTTCTCGGTGGTTTCGTCAACGGATTCTCCTTTCAACAGAGCTTTCTTTTTGCTAGCTGTCTCTTCGGTCAGCTTCTGCTTTTTAGACGCATCCGCTTCGACTTCGACGGATTCTTCGCTCTTCAAGGCTTTCTTAGACTTGCTGTCCTCCTGTGTTTCTTGTGCTTTAACCGAAGGTTGAGTATTTTCCACTGCTTCTTCTTGTTGGAGGCGTTTGCCTTTCTTTGCTTTTTCAGTGTCTTCAGAAACGATAGGTTTCGCTTCTTCAGCTGCTTCTTCGTCGACTGTTCCCTTGAGCAACGCTTGTTTCTTTTGTGCTTTTTCTGCTTCGCTCTCATCGACTGCTTTACCTTTCTGACCTTCAGCTTCCTCAATGGATTCTTTTGAAAGAAGCTTACCAGCTTGAGAAGTGGCTTCATTTGTGTTCACTTTAAGACATCTTTCATCGACTTCTACATTGCCGCCTTCAGATTCTTGCTTCTCGAGCAGACGAGCTTTCTTAGCGCTCTCGGCCAAGTCTTCTTCAAAGCGAACCCTCTTGCTCTTCTCCGAATCGTTCAGATCGGCATCTTCTCTGGTCAAACCTTGGGATTCTTCGGCTTGCTTCGCCTGCTCAGTGAACTCTTCCATTCCCGGTCGGCTGGACTGTCGCGACAGCAGCTCGTCATCCGAAGCCGACGTAATGGACACTCCTCGCGAGTATCGTCCACCTCCCGAAGCGGCTTCGTTGTCCGATTCGAGCTCTTCTATGACGAGACGCGTTCCGGCGGATTCGTTCACGGTTAGGCTGTGATATTGAGCCTTCTCCTCTGGAGATTTGAACGTTATGCTGTCGATCTCCTCCACGTGCAACGCCGAAGCGTGCGGTCTGTTGGGGAAGATGATCCGCTGGGGCACTTCCAGTGGTGAGCCGCTGTCTTCTTCAAATATAATCGTCGTCGCGCGCATCTGGTGGATCGAGTGGGACTCTTCGGTACCTGGGAAGAGTGTATGTGTTTGTGCGTGTGTGTTTTGGTAGGTGCTTGAAAATGTGCGTTTTTTTGGGATTTGGGATTCAAGGATAGGGTCAATCAACGAACATGTTACCTGTTACTATCCCTGCGTGACTCTCTTCGGTGTGCACCGAGATCATGATGGTCTCTCCGTTCTGGCCAATTTTGGTGCATTCGCTGATCATGTGGTGCGTTTCGGCGTTCTCATCGGGGCTCGCTACAAGGGCTTCTATTCCCGGTAGAGAGTGTACCGAAGCAGCACAGAGCATGATTTGCGGGATTTGTTTTGGTTTTGTGTAGTTCAGGTGTATGCAACAAGTACAGACAAGGGCGCGTAACATCACAAACGACGTGGAGATCACGTCGATACGGGACCGGGTGTTTGGCAGGTGTGGGTGTGTGTTGATGGCGATGAATAGGTGTTGGCATGTGTATAAACAAGTATTAATAACAATGGGTCATTGACTTAACACTAAAAAAACAATGGGATTTTATGTACACGAGCTCGAAAGACTTGCATCAAAACAACTTGGTGGAGTACTTGAGGTGAAAAATCTTCACTAAAAGGGGCAAAGAATGGAATCGGAGGTTTCTATCATACAGTGAACTTGGTGCCTGGATAGTGTACAAGTTGTTGAAGGAATTCCGTTTACCCTGATCGTCCAACACTAGAACCACTTCCTCTTCGACAGCAGGTTCGGTGCTGCGTAGAACAATCTCGATCTCTTGAACCGGCACCGGTATGGGCGGTGGTTCCTCCGCGGCAACCGGTTCGGCCAGCGCGATCTCGGTTACGAGTTCCTTTCGAACTTCGATCGTAACTGATGTCTGCTCGCGTACCGGACTGTCCTCCTTGGGAGGCACTTCCGGAACAAGCTCGATAACGGTCTGTTCGATCGTTACCGTGTCGGAAATGAGCAACTCTTCGTTGCTTTCCTCCACTATTGCTTCCTGCTCAACGTACACGGCTGAATGACAATAACATTAAGCGATTTATTGTTGTTTAATAGAACACATAAGGATATTATCACAGTATCTCCCAGAAAAAAAAGAAAACAACTCCGCAAAGAGTTAAAGTTCAAAATAACAGTCAGGTCAGGTGGTTATTGACAAAACACGATTTCCGCTTGTCAACATATAGAAGAACACATATTCGCTGCCACGGCTGGCAGCGATCGTTTTGTAAACCAACAAAAAATAAAGTCTAAACACTAGAACATGTATAGAATCAGCTGCAAGCATGTAACAATACTTACTTTGCACAACGACCCTCGACTTGCTGGTAGCGGTTCCCATGGCGTTGACCGCACGCACCTCGTAATCGCCGGAGTCTGCTCCGCGGACCATGGTCAGCGAGAGGGTGTAGTTCTCCACCCGCTGGCTGTCGCGCTTGATCGTGAGACGAGCGTCGGTCTGCACCGGTTGGCCGTTCTTGAACCAGCTGATCTCCGGCACGGGCTCCGCGTAGATTTCGACCTCCAGAGTCAGAGTAGTGTTCTCGTCGACTTCCGTGTCCACCAGTGACTTGCGTACCTTAGGCGAACACTGGATAGTTGTCTTGGCGCTAGATTCGTCCGAACCGTATTCGTTAGTGAACTTGGCCTTGTACACACCCTGCAGTTCTGCCTTGGCTTCCTTCATGATCAACTTGTAGTACAGTCCTTCCTCAACCGTTTTGAACTCGTTGCGGGATTCGGTGATCTCGACGTCATCGATGTACCACTGAACCTTTGGTCGTGGGTAACCGTCGGCCTTGATGCTCATGACCACATTGCTATCGCCCTCCTTGCAAGTGATGGCCTCCAGCTGTTCACGGACCTTGGACTTGGTGTTCACATTCACCTGGGAACGCTCCGTAACGGTACCGTAATCGTTGATGATATCGGCCGTATACAACGCAGTGTCGTCTCGGTTAGCCGCGTGGATCTTCAGCGTGTAACGATTATCTTCTTCGATAATCAGAATACGCTTGCCATCGGGGAAAACCTCCTTTCCGTCCTTGTACCAGCGCACGATCGGCTTGGGATTACTGTCAGCCTTGACGTACAGCTCGATGTCCTCCTTCTCGTTGACGATCGTTTCCTTCGACAGACCGTGCATCAGACGCGGTGGGGAGTTGATGGTGAACTCCCAGAATTCGGTTGCCTGGCTGATCTCGTTAGCGGCGATGATCTGGAAGAAAGCATTGCTTGGAGACGACTCATGAAAATTGAAAAATGGGTCAACCTACCGAATAATTGCCAGCATCTTCCATGGTGGTCGGACTGTACTTGATGATGTGATAGTTTTCGGCCGTCAGGAACTTGATACGGTTGTCCTCCTTGAGTTCCTTACCGTTCTTATAGAAGCGAACGGTAGCCTCCGGCACGGCATTGACTTCCACGGACATCTTGAAGTTTTCGCCAACCATGGCAGAGGTGTCGTGTGGCCTCACGATGCTTGGTGGACACTTGACGGTCAGATTGATGAAGGTAGAGTCTTCGCCAAGTTCGTTCTGCGCAACGATCGAGTAGGCACCGGCGTCCGAAGATTGCACATCCATGATGACCAGCGATACGGACTCGGCGTCCTCGTAGAGGAACTTAAAGCGACCACCGGGTTCGATGATGGTGCCCTCGTGACGCCATACGAGCTCCGGCTTGGGATAGCCGTGGACTTTCATCTCGAGCATAGCTTTACCGCCAATTCGCGACAGTGCGTCCTTCGACTCAATTACTATGTGCGGCTTGGATGGGTCCTGCATGAGTTGGTTGACTTGCCCCTGAACCGTGAGTTCAGCACTACACTGGATATTGCCGGAAGCGGTTGCGGCAACACAAGTGTAGAGTCCAGCATCTTCAGGTTTCACGTGCTGGAAGACAAGCGCCAACGAGTCGGAATCATCCGCCATAAGCACCTTAAACCGCTCTTCAGGATCGAAGGGAACACCGTTCTTTTTCCAAACGAATTTACTCTTATCGTCGAGAGTGTCCAGCTCGTTAAACAGTTCTCTCTGGTCAGTAACCAGAAGCTGGGCTTCGGTTTTGGTACTGCCGAACTTGTTGTAGGCCGTGCACGAGTACACACCACAGTCGCCCTTGTGGACTTCCGGAATGATCAACTCGTAGTACCCACTGTCCTCACGCTCGCGAACGACCTTCATACGCTTGTCAGTGTCAGAAATCTCACGATCGTCTTTGCAGCTAAACAGAGAAACGAAAGATCGAGACACGAACATTAGAGGACAACGTCCCACCCACCGCCAACTACTTACAATCGGATCTTCGGCTTGGGATCTCCCTTGACCTTGACCAGGAAGGTCAGGTAAGTCTTCTCAACGACCTCGGTGTTTCTAAGTATGACGCTAAACACTGGGGCGTTGGTTTCCGAGAGAGCCTTCCTCTGCTCTGGGGTCACTGCGTGGGAACAACCAAAATGATGAATACCGATGCCGGTGACCTACGGTGACCTCTCCCCGACGAAGCTACTTACACTTCTCCACGGTGAGTTGCGCCGTACAGGCGGCATTCTCCGCACCGTTGATGGCCCGTGCCGTGTAGGTGCCGGTGTCCTCCTCGCGACAGTGCTGAATCTCCAGCGAGTACGTCAGGTTGTCGGCTTCCTTCGTGATGACGCGATCCGCCAGCTTGTCATCGAGCGGCTTGTTATCCTTGAGCCACTGCACGCTGGAACGTTCGTCCAGTTGGCACGAGAACTTGGCATTTTCGCCGGCTGGTTTTGCAAGAAAGTAGCAGATTAGTTTGGGGGTTTCGCAAGGGGTTTCGGTTTGCTGTAGAAAGTTTTGATTAGAGATTCTAGTAAGGTTTGTGAAAGTGTTCTACTGAGAGACAACGTTTCGGTTGCCTTTGGTATTGTGTGCTTGTTCAGGGTGTAATGGTTTTCACTTGAAAGCTGTTTAGATACAAGAAAGATAACTTGGATTACATAGAATTACCATTATTTACTGGGTCACTCTACACTGAGAAGTAGAAGCGTACTCTACGAAGCTAGTTTAGATATGTACTCAAAGCTTTTATACCCTTAATTTGAACATTGATTTGAAGCGGACAAGGGACTCCAATAAGCTTGCTTGAAGCGATTATTTATGTTTGTTTCTCGTTTCGATGATGATGTGGGTATTTCGATGTAAAGTCTTGTGTCTTTGCATAATCTGTAGAAGACTCGAATGATCCTTAGTATCAAATGCAAATGTGCCAAAAATCATACGTATGACATTTCCATTTGATCACGGGGTACTACTGCTTGTGTATGACTATACGATCTACTGGAACGACAACTTACGCTCAACGCACAGACCATGAATGGCCTGCACAAAGTGGGGCCGAATGTTGGTTGGCACCCGCAATTTCTGGGTTTGCGTCGCCGACATCTTCTCCAGGTGCTTGTCCTCGAAATCGGCCAACTCCTCGAGTTGCGCTATACGTCCAAAAATGGTCAAGTTGTTGGGTTGGTTTAAGGGAGGTTTGGAAAGGAATTAGATTGGTATTAATGTCGAGAAGTGCACACACGCAGCGAACAGGAAATGGTATAATCTTGAGATGACAGAAAGCATGAGTTCGTTTTGAGTGGTTTTTAATCAAAAATTGTTTTGGTTAGCTCACGAAATTTCTTTTATTCGTTCGGAAAATATGCTTAAATTTGATAGAAACATAACAAACAAAAAAGAACAGGATGATTCGACGAGGCTAGCTGCAAATAAAGTACAATTCGATATTTCAGACGAAGACACAGTTATACGGGTAGAAGCATGCTATTAATCGCCATCAATTTGCCGATTCGAGCTGGTGCATTGTAGCCAACGGGCTTGCCGTACTACGGAGTGCGAGTTAACAGATAGAGAGACAACAGAGGACACGAGCGTCCAAACTACTAACTGTACCTTCTAGTGAACGATTCTTAAGGGAAGTGTATCTCGACGACGATCTAGAGGTATACTGATCCTCCATCTCTAGTTCTTTTTCAATCAAAACGACGTTAGGATCAGCAGTACAAATCTTTTCGCCGGTAATCGGATCCTCCACCGTGTACTGATACTCGTAGGCAGGTTCCCTTGGTTTTCGCTCTTCTTCTGGTTCGGGGAATACAATACTAGAGAATTCACCCTGTTCCGCCTTGTGAACTGTATCCTCGGCGTACCGAACTGTTTCACCGGTTTTACCAATAAGGTGCTTAAGACCTTTTACCTTTCGGTGAGCGGCTGCTGTAGAATAGTCCGGATCCGGAACGTCGATATGGCCTTCAAAGAACAGCTGTGTCTTCCGTTCTAGTTCGTCGGTATTGACCACAAGCTTTCTGGTGATCTTTGGTGGCGGTGGTGGTGGTGGACGTTCCTTCTTGATGAATACCTCGATAGTAGCCTGATATACTGGTGGTGGAGGTGGATCAAAGAAAGTTGGTAACCGAAGAGGCGGTGGAGTTCGCTTGCCTCCACTTCCGTCGCCTGACCCTTCTCGGTTATCTCCTCCCTGATTGCCTTGGCTGCTCTGATCTCCACCAGATGTGCCTTCCTGTTGATCAGATCCTCCTTCGTTAGAGCTCTCTTGTGGTGGAGGTTCTTGCTGCTGTTGGGAATCTGAACCGTTATCTGCCGCCTTGGTGATCTTCGGAAGCTTCGAATCGGATTGCACCGCTAACTTTTCAACCTTTGGCAATTTCGATTCCTTCGTGTTCGGTTCGTCACTGTCACCTAATACTGTCTTTACCGATTCCCTTGTTGCTTGAATCTGCTCCAAAAGTTCCAACGCAGTTTCCTTGATCTGCTGGATCTCTCGCTTGCTTCTCTGGTCAAACTTCCTACGTATCTCTTCCTCCTCTGCTTGTCGGATGCGCTTGGCCTCGACAAGTGCTGCCTTCTCCTTAGCGTAGATCTCGTCAAGCTTAAGCTTGAGCGATTCCTCTCTAGATTTCTGCTCTACTAGACTCTCTAGAGAGGGTTCCTGACCATCATCCGCTACAGGGGTATCGTAACCTGTTGTGCTAGCGGACTCTGCTGTAATTATGTTCAAGTTCAAAAATAATGTAAAAGCCTGGTATACAGTGCAGATGAATTCAACAAACGTGTTCGGTCCGTAATGTATTCACCCAAACGGATCGAAACAATAACGCATTCAACTTACCTTTAGTTTTAGCAGGTTCGGACTTCTTGCTCAGTTCCGGTAGCTTGACTGCTTCAACCTTCTTCGCGTCGAACGGCTTTTTATCTGCTTCCTTTGGCTTCGGCGATTCCGGTGTCTTTACGGCAGGAGTATCAACCTTTTTAACAGGTTCTGGTAGCTTAACGGCTTCAACCTTCTTTGCTTCAAATGGCTTTTTCTCAACCTCCTTCGGCTTCGGTGATTCCGGTGCTTTTACAGCTGCTGCTGGTGTTTCAGCCTTCTTGGCCGGTTCAGGAAGTTTCACTGCCTCAACCTTCTTTGCTTCGAATGGTTTCTTCTCAGGTTCTTTCGGCTTCGGTGGGTCGACCTTTTCCGGCTTCTTCTCAACTGGCTTAGGACTCTCTGGAGCCTTTGTTGGAGTCTTCGGTGCCTCTGGTAGCTTCTTCTCAACTGGCTTAGTACTTTCTGGAGCTTTCACTGGAGTTTTTGGTGCCTCTGGAAGCTTCTTCTCAACTGGTTTTGGACTCTCAGGAACCTTAGTCGGTGTCTTTGGAACTTCAGGAAGCTTCTGTTCTACCGATTTTGGACTCTCTAGTGCCTTTGTTGGAGTTTTCGGCGCCTCGGGAAGCTTCTTTTCAACTGCTTTCGGACTCTCTGGAGCCTTCACTGGAGTCTTCGGAGCCTCTGGAAGCTTCTTCTCAACTGGTTTTGGACTCTCCGGGGCCTTTGTTGGGGTCTGTGGAGCTTCTGGAAGCTTCTTCTCAACGGGTTTTGGACTCTCTGGAACCTTTGTTGGTGTCTTGGGTGTTTCCGGAAGTTTAGGCTTCGGTGACTCTGGTACCTTAGTTGGTGTTTTCGGTGGCTCTGGTGTTTTCACAGGCTCAACCTTCTTCTCAACTGGTTTCGGACTCTCTGGAGCCTTTGTTGGAGTCTTAGGAGCCTCGGGAAGCTTCTTTTCAACTGGTTTTGGACTTTCTGGAGCTTTCACTGGAGTTTTCGGAGCCTCTGGAAGCTTCTTCTCAACTGGTTTTGGACTCTCTGGAGCCTTTGCCTTTGTCTCTGGAGCCTTTGTAGGTGTCTTTGTAACTTCAGGAAGCTTCTGTTCTACCGGTTTTGGACTTTCTGGAGCTTTCACTGGAGTTTTCGGAGCCTCTGGAAGCTTCTTCTCAACTGGTTTTGGACTCTCTGGAGCCTTTGTTGGTGTCTTGGGTGTTTCCGGAAGCTTTGGCTTCGGTGACTCGGGTACTTTGGTTGGAGTCTTTGGTGGCTCTGGTGTTTTTACAGGCTCAACTTTCTTCTCAACTGGTTTAGGACTCTCTGGAACCTTCACTGGAGTCTTGGGTGCTTCGGGTAACTTTTTGCTAGCTGGTGGTGGACTCTCCGGCTTCTTAACTGGAGTTTTCGGCGATTCCGGTACTTTCTTTGGACTTTCGGGAGCTTTCACCGAGTCTAGCGGTTTCTCCGGCACTGGAATCTGCAGTCGTGGACGATCCTTCTTGTCGACCTTTGGCTTAGGCGATTCAGGAGTTGGTTTCGATGCTTCCTCAGTTTTCTTCTGAGCTTCAACTAACTTGACTGCCTCAACCTTTTGCGCGGTAAAGTGCTTTTCTTCGGTTTTGGCTGGGACTGGAAGTTTCGACTCCTGCTTGCTCTTGGTAACTTCTTCTTCGTGGTCCTTCTGGAACGATTGTCGGCGAGCGGTGTGCCTGGCTTCGATCTGCGCTAGTTTCGATTGAGTTTCCTGTACTTCGACAGTTGCCTTTACCTCGGTTACTTGAGTTTCCTGAACTTGCTGTTGCCTTTGCTTGAGTGCCGCGTACTTTGACTCGATCAGTTGGATCTTCGAAAGAGAATCTGGGGTCAGTGGTTCGGCAGCAGGCTTTGTCTCGACAACTGGAGTAGTCGGGATAACCTCAGTGGTTTCTTGCTGAACCTGCTTGCTCTTGTACTTGGATTCTAACTGTTCAAGTTTGGACAGTGGTTTTGGTGTTTCTTGCTTCTGTTCTTGAACTACAGTTTCTTTAACTCGAGCTACAACGACTTCTTGCTGTTGTTCTTGCTTTTTGTATTTGGATTCAATCTGCTCAACCTTGGACAGCTGTTCAACTGGCTTTGTGGGCTCTTGCTTCGGTTGCTGTAGCTGCTTCTGCTGTTCTTGCTTCTGCTTGAGGGCAGCAAACTTGGTCTCTACAATCTGGAACTTGGCGTCGACTTCGTCAGATTTTTGCTCGAGCTGCTTCTGCTTGAGAGCTGCGTACTTGGATTCAATCTGTTTGATTTTCGAGTCGGCGTCAATCGGTGAGCTGGGCACGGAGTCCTGCTTGGTGCTGGTGACAACCTGTACGGATTCTGTCTTTACCTCTTCGCTGACTGTGGTCGCCTGTTGGTGCTGCTTCTGTTTTAGGGAAGCGTATTTCGATTCAATCTGGGCGACTTTGGAGACGGATTCTTGTGCTTGAACTGTCGCTGCTGATGCTGCTGTGGTGGTTTCGACAATTGTTTGCTGTTGAGCTTTAGAAACGGACTTTTGCTGGATCGATGAGGTTTTCGATTCGACTTTTGAAACTGATTGTTGAGCAGCTTCAACAACTTGAACCTTGGATTGAGCTTCAAGTTGTACTTCTTGTTGACGCTTGACAGCTGCCGATTTGGACTCTTGTGATTGAACCTTGGTTTGAGCTTCGATTTGCTTGCTTTCTTGGACTTGAGTCTTTGATTGGCTGACGGCCTTGGATTCTTGTCGCACTGATGAGTTTTGTACAACAGTCGAGCTTTGAACTTGAGTGGTGGATGATGTTCTACGTTCCTGAACCTGAGTTGTGGAAGTTTGAACAACTTGTTTCTGCTGCGTGACTTGTTGAACTTGTGCGGATGAAGATGAGGTTCTACGTTCCTGGGTTTTGGCTTCTTGTTTGCTGGAGTTGAACTCGAGCTTTCGGGACTTTTGGACCTCGAATGCAGCGAGCCTTTCCGAGACACTGGCGGATTTCTCCTCTTCTTCTTCTTCGTCGGCCGCGACTACTGCTTCTTGGCTGACGGTTTTCTGCACCAACTGTGCGTCGTCGCGGTGCGCCTTGTGCTTGAACACTACGTAATTGTCCGCGATGTCCGACGGTTTGATATTCTCGTCGGTTTTGTGCGCTTCGATGCGCTGCGGTAGCTTAATGATACTTTCGTCGATGTTGGTTTGGGTCGGATCTATACGCAAATCGTCGTTAGCGTGCTCCTGCAGTGCAACCGCGTTGTTGACGTACTCCTCGATCTCGTAGATCCAGCGCTTCTTCGCCTCCTCCGAGTACGCGATCAGATGCACCACCGCACTGCTGTCTCCTTTTCCGGCGGTCTTTGGGGCTAGCTCAAAGGCACGGGAATCGATGTCCTTGATTTGCGCGTCGGGTAGCTTAACGATATCCTTAAGAATAAAAATCGATTTTTCGTCCGAGAGGCGTTTCGCCTTGGTGATGAGAATTCGAGCCTTGAATAGAAAGAGGTAGCGCTCCTTGATCTTGTTCTCCTTGTCCTTGACGCCGAAGTACTCGTGGGCGAGGACGCGACCTAGCTTCTGGAGGTTCCCGCGGAAACCTTCGATGCTCTCCAGATACTTGTTGTTGGCTGCTCGACTGGGCACCGAGAGCATCAACTCTAGGGCCTTCTGGAGGTCGGTGACATTTTCGCCGAGCGCGTTGGAATATTTCAGAAGTTCCTACAGATTGCGAAACAAAATGATTAGACTTTTCATCTTTTTTTTGTTTTCTTTTTATTGCAGAGATCGAAACTTCGCTGATGCCAACCAGGTTAGTAACTTATTGTGAAAGAATATGACAGAGAATTTTGTTTTTTTTTTTCAAACACCTGTTGAGTCCAAGAAAGAACCCCGTTGCATTTGAGAATATGATTTGGCTTAGCCAAAAATATCTCAAAAACGCACCGACAAGACGCACCGCAGCATATTGCAAACATCGTCATTTTGTAAACATCGTAACTTATTTTTAGACACATGTGTTGGCAAATGACACGTTTGTTTATAACCACCGGTGAATTCATTCTCATCAGGGGGTTGGCTTGGAAAAATATGGTATTTTAAAAATAATACACAGACTAATAGGGTGGCGATGAAAAATCACCAATGGGGTAATGTGTTCCGGTGAATTCAAAAACAGGTCAGAAATACGGTTGGGAATGCTTGTAAAAAAAATTTGAATCAATTGGCCTTATAATTATTTTGGCGTTATCGCACCTCACCGTGTCTGTCTCAAGACAAACCAGACACAATTGTTTCAAGGTGCGCTTGAGTCGTTTACCATGTCGTCATCAGCAGTTTTACTGACTCATAGACATACGTTTGTAAAATCATTTGCCCCACTTTTGAGACCAGTTAACTTGTACAGATTTGTAGCCGGAATTTGGATGTGAACTTTTACAAGATGTGAAATATTTTTTTTTTGTGGATTTAAATTAAATGATGAGCAAATTACGTTCATGATTCATATTTCGAGCTGGTGGCATCTGGTTTTGGTAAACAAGCGTTAAAAAATATTCTCACAGAAATGATACAATCAAAATCTCGTGCTCCTCAGGTGAGGATGAATGTTCTTTTTATAAAACCACGCCTACATTGTTTCAAGAAATGTTTCATTCGACGGTACACGGGTACACAAAATTCCACCTTCGCACGTCTGCTACCGTGTTTTGGTCATGTAGCGTAAACGCCATGTTAATGAATTCGATCCTGATCCCGATTGAGAGCAGACCTAGCATAGTTGCTACGTCCTAAACCGACAAGACAGTGTTGTTTGGCCAAATCCAACAACTTGAATATAATATTACTTTTCTACAAAAAAAAGATCATCTGCAACGTTGAACAAGGTCGCGATCCTTCATCAAGGTTATTATTTATAGTACTTTCCCCCCAAAAATATCTCAGGGCGGGCGATTTCCCAATCCCCCATGTCGAGTGTGTGGGCAACTTTTTCTCTCCGCCCACGCATTTATCTCGCGGATCGTCTGGAAAACTAATGCGTGACGCGCCGTTTGCTAACCTTGGCGGCGACCTCCCGCGTTCGGAGGAAAAAAATATCGAACGGTAATAAAAATAGACAATTTTTTGACCAAATTTTGAACTTTGAACGGCAGAAAGATGAATTAAAATTTGATATATTAAAACCAGAATACCCAAGTTGGAAAACCCTCTTTTGCCCGCACTTGAAGCTAATTTCATCAATTCAGATCAAAATTACTGAAAAATACACCCGATCAAACAAATACTGCAATCGCGATAACCCTCTAGACTCTAATCCAAAGAGCTTCGGTAGGAAATTCGCATTTTTAAGAGCTATGAAATGATCGACTGCAAATTTGGACCTAGCACATATTTAATGTAATAGCGTAGTTTTCTTAAGGATGTATCAGACTATGGCAAACAAACAAACAAACAAATTCGCATTTTTTGTGTTTGACAGTATAGCAATTTCGCAAGCTTGCTAGCGGCAAACTCGCAAACAAAGCCAAATGTATGCAGGCTGACGTTTCTGCAAACACATAAAGCAGGCAAACTGTCAAAACAGTTGTTTTTTTTGTTTGTTTGTCATAGTCTAATACGTCCTTAAGCCTGATCTACAATGGCAAATCGCAAAATGTTGCGTATGTCACTGTTTACTTTGTTACTTCGATGTCAGACAGGGATCGCAGCAACTCGACTGACATCTGGATCAACTTGATGATTGTTTTCGCAAGAGTTTACGTAAGATTGATTGTAGATGGCAAACCTCTTAAAAAATTGTCCGCTCAAGTTTGGGCGAATAGCCGAGTGCGGTTAAAATCCTTCGTCCCCACTATTTAGGTTTGGTTGTTCCAGTGTTAAGCATGATGTTATGAAATGCACAACTTTAGTACCATGCGCCTCCACCATTTCAAGATGATGGAGATGCACGGTACTCAACAAAAATCACAATGAACTCACCTTGAATAAAAGTTTATAGTCGTTGATGCGCTGGATGGGTAGCTTGAGGTGTTCCACTAAACTCTTGTCGTCGTCTAGTTTTTGGGAGAGGTCCTGCAAGAAAAGGAAAACAAAACTTCATGTAGCGCAATTTTGCAATTAACATTGTTGACCGGCGGTGCAAAAATCCCCCCTCCATCAATATTTTTCGTTATTGTTTCGCATCTAACCGAAATCGAGGACGGGGGTGGTTAAATTTAGATCTTCGCGTCAATGAAATTCAACTGCGAGCTTCTGCGCTGAGTTTATGGGGAGGAGATGTTTGCATTTTCGTTCGCTGTGAGGCATATCGCGAGATTATCCGCGGCGGCGGAGGAGATATTCACGAGGGATTGAACTTTTCTCGTTGCCAAATTGATGGGATTTTACTTGCTCGGAAAAATGTATGTGGTGGGTTGAAAGCGGACGCAGACAATGGTGATGCCACGAAGCGAATGAGGAAACATAGTTCTGGCGGGTGCGGCAATTGAGGGATATTGAGCTCGACAGTTTAATGGGGCTTTTGCCGGGGGAAGTATTTATGAGAAACTTTCGTGTTATGAAATGCCGACCAAAGTTCGATGACTTTTGAGATGTTGTGTTGAGAAAGGGCCATCCATAAACAACGTGGACGCTTCTTTGGAGATTCTCTCCTCCCCCTATGTGGACCATTGTTATACAAAAGATTTTTTTTTTGTGTGTAGCGTGGAAAATCTCCAAATTATTGTTTTTTAGTCCAATTCGGAATGTATAGTGTTTATTTGTGCCCTTTACTTAAAGCAACCTCAAAGCAATAGAGTTTTCTAGCAAACATATTCAAAACAATAAAAATAACAAAAAACAGTAGCAGATTTTTATAGGAAAATATTTTTTGTTATTGACCTAAATCAAAAAATCTTCGCAAAAAAAAAAGGTATAAAAAGGTCATTTTTGCAATTCCACTGTGAAACTGTCAACTTTTCCTGCCCTTCTGGAGAAACGAAACGGCCTACTTTTCCCTACCAAAAATAACAGAATGGAAAATTAAAACCTTTCAATAACAGTGCTGAAAAGTTCTACTTTTCAGCACTGAAATGGGTGCTGAAAAGTTGAACTTTTCAGCACTAGTATCGAAAAGTAACATTTTTCAATATTGTTTTGTTTTGAACGATGAATTTACTAAACACATGAATGTTTGACATAAAATTCCATTAAAAAAGCGTTTTTCGGAATTGCAAAAAATGTTGTAAGCAACTCGTTGCAAAACTTGATTTTTTCAGCACTCGTCGTATTTATCCAACTCGGTAAACCTCGTTGGATAAATGTACAACTCGTGCTGAAAAAATCTTCTTTTTGCAACTTGTTGCATAAACTACTATTTCCATAGCCACCACACAAAATAATTCTATAAACTAAGTGTCATGCTGTTCCTTCTCAAATTTATCTCTAAAGAAAACCAAGGAGGCGCATGGTGCTCGATTTTAATTTATATTTCCTAACGAATGAACTTTTTTGCACTCGATTTAAAACCAACGCCAACCAACGCACAAATCACTTTCCCGAGCGCTCGCCCGTATGACATCAAAGATTTTGTGTAATTAGCAATAACTTAGGCGATTTGCGTCACATGGATTTCGCCCAGCTAGCAAAGCATGTTCGTTCCAAAATCGAACACGACTGAAGTTACTTGTAAACAACCCCGGAAGATAGATTCCCGACTGGCTGGCATGTTTGCTGAGCTGTTTTCTTTGAAATATCTCATTTTATTTAGAATTTCTGTCCTTTCAACTTGGCGACATAAATTACAGAACTCTAATTACGCACCAAATTTGAAATTCCGGGCACATTTTCGTAACACTAAAATCGTAAATTATGATCGAACGACCAAATTTCCCCCCGGCATGCGATAATTTAAATTTCACCAGTTTATTTTGCCAACTTGCTCGCACCGCACCTCACAGATCATCATTATTTGCGTGGAAATTTAGACATTCAAGCATGGGCAAAATGCGTGGGCGTGTTGAACTTGGGTCGATTCCAAATATTTTTATTTCACTCGTAAAACCGTCACCTCGTGCTGCTGGGTGGTGGAAAGTTTTTCACACCTTTCGGTGTTCTTTTGCTTGGTTTGGGTGAGGGCAATCGTGGGAAAATTGGCCCTCAACTTGACAGATTTTCTGGGCGTTATATAGGACATGCCGGTTTGGTTGAGCGGAGGAGGCATTTGACCCATTTTTTAAGGTAAATTAATTAGTGCTGTTATTGTTTACACTTATATCTGAATGTTTTAGTATAACTAACGATCAGTAAATATGAGCAAGAATAATATCAAAATTGATTTCAGAACAATTCCAATATGATGCTGATCTTCATTTCTTT
This sequence comes from Culex pipiens pallens, assembly GCF_016801865.2. NCBI lineage: Eukaryota > Metazoa > Arthropoda > Insecta > Diptera > Culicidae > Culex > Culex pipiens. The sequence continues at coordinate 26,934,327 of NC_068939.1, forward strand.
CTTTGTTATTTTCTCAGTACCTTGTTTTTTTTTTCAGGTTGATGAATAAAAATAGCGTTGATTATTCGTTAAATAGCTCTTTTTTGCTTCATTTAGACGAATCTAGTGAAATATTGAAATTACCCACGATCATAATTAGGGGTAAAAAACATGATTGCCTAAGATGATTCCATAGCATTCGAAGTTAACAATTTCATGTTTCACCTATTCAGAAAACACTGCTTAACGTTTATTTTGTAGTATCTGCTACTGTTTCCTTCAAAATGTTAAAGGTAAAATTTGCAATCAGAATTTGTTTTTTTGAAAAAAAAAGTTCTTTTACAAGCATTAGTTTAAAAAATATAAGTTTCAACCAAAAAATCAAAGTTTTGACGAAAATATTTTTTTTTGAAAAAAAAAAATTCACAGGACTTCTACATTTTTTAACTCTCTAACGCTCAGAGCTTAAATATAATAAATAGGTAAATTTTGGCCCAATACCTCTGCATTAGCTTGACTTTGGCCCACAAATATTGAATCCATGCAAAATTTTAAAACTTGGAGTGGTGCACCAGTGCTCCACCAGGAAGATAAGGAACTTGTTTTCTGTACCGGTAAAAACTCTATCTTTACAAAAACAAGATTTCATGGCTAATATTTATGTAAAATTGATAAAGGAGATTGACACTACCTTTAACATCATTTTCTTACAATTTATTCATTGCTAAACCTTCAACAGAACTAGTTAAACTTCTTTCAATAATTCTCTGATACTCCTAAACAAGTCCAAGAACAACTAAAATATCGAAAAATTGATGTTATTACAAGTTTATTGACTGCGAAAAAAAAAAAACGAAGTTGACTTTATAGCTGTCGGCCACCATTGCTAGTACCAACCACTAGCTCAGCTACAAAAATTTCAGAATCGTACATTGAGTTAAAATTGAGCTTAGTATGGACGTCAAATAAGTATTTTAAAATACAAACTTTAGATAGCTATTGAACATTTTTTTGTACATTTTTGTTCCAGAGTATTCTAGTAAGTATTTCCACCATAAGATCACCAAAACATAAATATATCGTAATTCTAAAAGGTAAACATAAGGGGATGCATATTTTTCCGCATAATTTGTCAGAGGCTTGTTAAAACCAAGGATCTGACACGCATGCAGTTTCCTGAAGTCCCCGCCAGAGGCGCTGTCAATATTGTTTACGCGTGGTTTTTGAAAAGGTCGTATGAAATAAATACATAAATTTTGTTCCCAAATTATTTTTTGCCAGATTTTTTTTATCTTTTGCGAATATTTGCGAGATAATTTCAATTATTATGTAAATTTTACCACATTTTACATTTATTACATCAATAAAACAAAGTTCTACTTGACGATACAATACAACCAAACTCACTAAACTAAACTAAAAATCTTAATATCTTCAGTTACCTTGAAATAAAATTAAATTAGTTTGATTCTTCCTGACCGTTGGTTTAAAATGAATGGAATACTTATTAAATTTCAGTCAAACAAACTTTAAACTAGCTGTCACTGAACACCACAGTGCTGATATGCCAACATTAGGTGCTTGACGGAATTAAATGCAGTTCCCCTAGTTGTCTCCTGAGATTAAATATATATATAAAAAAACTTATATTAAAATTAAAAAAGTTTTTAGTTTTGTTATTTATGTTCGATGCGCATACGACATTTTCAAAAGCAACGCGCTTCAAACTTGGTTCAATTTTGACTTCACTCGTTTTTATATGTGAATGACAGTCGTGACGTAGCCGTGGTTAAAACGCATTTATAAAATTCATTCTTTTGCATTTGTAGTCCTTATTTAAATCAAGTAACTAATGAGGGTGGCTAGAAAACATTCCTTTTGTGAAGTGATGTTTTTCAAATGTTGTCTAATCTTCGAAAAAACTTCCTGCTTAGCGGGTACGTATACTTTTTAAAATTGTTCATGTTTTTCACAAAGCTGTGAATTCACCTGAATTTTGTCCACATTGCCAGATTCAATAAACACATTTTTTTACTGTGTATTTCTTATAGTGAAATTTATAGAACTTTTGAAGTTTGCAAAAAAGCTAAATAAGTATCATGAAGGCTTCAAAAGCCTTAACGTGGATTAGGTAATAAGACTACACAGAAAAAATGTTAAATTTTGGAATGTTGAAAATTTGGTAGGTTGAATATTACCCCTTTTTTGAGTAATATTAAATAAAAAATGTGTAAAAATGTGAACCTGATGGTTATATAAATATAAAAACTGATGAAAATTCAACATTTTCTGGGGTAAAATTAATCATTTTTTTGACACAAAATCTGTCACCATCATTTCCTTATGAATATTACCATATTTTTTTTCTGTGTAGAGTTTTTTTTAAAAGGACCTATAAACATATGAAAGACAATAGCTTATAGGTCCTTTAAAAAAAAATTCAAGAAGTGTTTTTTTAAGTTTTACATATTTCATCGATTTTTTTTTACATTTAATTAATTGATAGATTCAAAAGAAGAGAAACATTTCTAATTTCATCACTGTTGAAAAATTGATGGTGTTCATTTCTCGAAGATGGTATCGTATAAACAACCAATTTCCTCTACACGAAATTTTCCACCGTGCCACAAATTTCCAAGACAGAAGTATTATTTTAACTGCCTGATTTGTCTACCGCTCGCTTACACAATGTCAATACCAAATTTCTGCACTGTTTATCGAAAAATAAATAACACTCGCCATCCGATTTTACACCCTTTTCCACGCGCGTCAGAGTTTTTCGCAAAAACATTGCGCGAGTGTCGGGAAAATTTCACTCTGATGTGTGTTTAATTACACTCATTTTTCTTGCCCTGCTCTGTTCCGTAAAAAAAAAGGAAAACGAAAAAGAAAAAAACTTGAAAAACCAGCAACAGTCAGTGTCGCCAACCGAGCTGGCAGTGATGCAATCGTCCGCCACATGTGGGGGCGTTGCGTGAAATTGGAACCACATTTCTTGGACCCACTCCATGAACTTGGAGAGCGGCCGAGCCACCACCTGTTGACGCTCGGTGTCGATCCAAGCTGCACTTTTCGAAAGGTGAGGTGGTGGTGGGAATTCCTCGCGAGGTTCAGACCAAGGGTATGGATTGCAGGTGTAAACAACCTCTTAAGAGGTGTAACTGTTGTATGTGTGTGTGTTTTGTGTGTATGTGTTGGTTGTTTGGTAAACAAATGCCGCGTAGTTTCATTGATCTCTGGCGATTGGGCCAGGTGTCCTTGAATACGCGCAATGAGCGAATCATGGGCGCGTTTGAGCTAGGTTTTTTGGCGCTTTGTGCGAAAAAGCCAGACTTGATTTCGAGATTGTTATAAATATAAACCGTCTCTGATTGTGGTGGTGGAAGTGGTGGCGGTTGGTGTTTGCCTGTGGTAGTTTGCGAGATTTAATGGGAAAATGGGTTTAATTCAGGACAGAACCGGAGATAAAGATTGGAAAATTTATTATTGGAAATCCACTGATGAAGACCTCCTCGTCTAAAACATGATCTACGGAGGGGGTTCCAGAGCGAGCGTGATCTCAGATTCGGCTCAACTCGACATCCGGTACATTCTGTGTATGTGTGTCTGTATGTGTCCGTCGCGGTCGGAAAATGGCCGTGGGAGTGAAAAATTGCAAAATTTTAGCTAACCTCTTGGAGTTTCTAGAGCTCGACTGCAGAAACCGCCAATCCTGAACTGCGTTGAAAGTATCCAAATTCGGGAAAAAATCTGCGATGAACAAGAGAAAGTTGAATTTTCCTGTGTCCTATTTTCGCACAACTTCCACTGTCACTGGGTCTGGTATTATTACATAACACACAAACACATACACACTGACTAGCTGGCTGACTGGTTCTACAAAGTGTGACACTTGTGGGTCAAGATTTTTCCTGCGAGAGCCAAAGATAACCTTCAAATCTTCAGTGATCAATCACGAGCACGCACGATCTTCACCTTTAAATTCTCAAATACAAGAAGCAAAAAAAAAAAAAACGCTCACAAATTCACCAACTCTATCTTGCTCCGCCAGCCAGAGATTTTCACGTTTGGAAAATTTCAAAATTTCTTCTCAAACCAACTTCAAACCCCGCGAGCCACTCACTTCTTCCTTCCTGCTGCTGGTGCCGACCACGGCTTGAACACTTTGAACAATTTTCCTCAGACACTTGGGTGTGGGAGAAAAGAAGAAAACGCGTTCCGCGGACGGGGCGATCTTGCCACTAGAAACTATGACCAACGACTGACGGGCCGCGGCCGAAAGGCGCGATCGTCACGACGGGATTCTAAAATTACATTCCCAGCAGCGCTCTTGCAGCGTTGGGAGCGCTCGGAGTGACCACCCGGTTGGGATCTGGGGGTGGGCGGAGGAGGCGGGGGTCCGGAACAGAGAGAAAGAGTGGTTTTATTTGGGATCTTGACGTGGAAAGTTGTTGGAAAAGAGTTTTATTCAAAACAAACACTTCTTATTTCTTTAAAAAAGTTTTAATATTTTGATAAAAAAATAAATCATTAAAAACAAGATGCCAATTTTGGAAAAATGACCAGGGTCGTGCAGCAACCTGCATCCTCAAACTCTGCATTTCTGGTAATGATTTCAATTCTTTCTATAGATATCTTCTCCCATTCCAGAACACTTCTTACTCGTGTTTTGATCTATCGCTTGACATATTTGACATAAATTGAAAAATATCTCAGTTGGGAACAAAATTTTGGATAGACCGGAAGTGGATACTATGTCCAACAAGCAGTAAACAAGTATTTTCTTTCTTCTCACATTTTAGAATACAGCCGAAATTTGATGATATGATATCTTCTTTGTTTTTACAACACTCATTATGGCATGTCGCATTATATATCCGACCATTTTTTGAAAATAACCCTATAGGAACTCTGATCAAATACCTATAATTGGTAGACCGAGGTACCTCATCGCAATCCGGAATATCCGGTTAAAATTGACATTTTTTTCCCTTCTGTCAGTTGAAAATATAGACAAATCTGGATCTTTTGCATTCGGAAACTGGTAATTTTAACATCCAAAAATAAATTTAAAACATTATGCAGCACTTTTTAGGGAACATCCATAAACCACGTGGACACTTTTTTTTCGTAAATCTCAACCCCCCCTCCCCCCCCCCATAGCATCCACGTGGTTCATGGATGGCCCCTTAAATGTTTCATTATTTTGGCTTTATTTTGAGCAATAATTCTTCTCATATTTGATCTCAGTCAGAATCGAAGGTAAAAACTTTTAATAAAATTTGGAATGGCCCAATTTTTATATAAAAAAAAACAGTCAAAGGTGTTGAATTTTTGGTTACGAATTATTTTTCAAGTAATATTTCTAAATGCCTGAAATTGAGTATAAACAATTCTGTTGCTCTTTTTCTCATGAACATAAACTTTGAAAAATATATGCAACGGCCTAAAAAACACTTTCAAACACCAGTAAGGCCGTTGCAAATATTTTTTGAAGTTTATGTCCCTCAACTCTGACCAAAGTCGAGGGGGGGGCAAAAAAATAAAAAAGTTGAAAAATTTAAATTACAGGCCACGGTATCAACATTTGAATGAAAAAAGTGTTTTAAAATGCATTTCACATCTGTCCAGTTGTTTTGCAATCATAAGTTTCCAAAATTTCTAAGTATTGACGAAAATTTTATTTTTGCGAGAAAAAAAAGTTTTTGCGGTGCTGTACCTTGTAATTTCATAAAAGTTCAAAATATTTTTAAACGAACCCAAACATGCTAAATATGATTATCAATGCAGAAAAAGGCATTTTAGATGGTTTTTAGTTGATTAGACCTCTACTTCCATTGAAACTTTCAACTTTTTGAAAAAAAAATATTTTTTTGCCCCCTGATTTTATGGACCAATTTTGAAGGGGGGGGGGGGGCGACATAAACTTTAAAAAATATTTGCAACGGCCTAAATTATTTTTATATTTCACAAATATTTTGAAAATTAGAAATATGGTTTATTAAAAAATATTGATTTAATCATCAAAAATTTGCCAGCAAAATAAATTAAATCAAAAATATAATTCAAACATTAACCTTGATTAATCTAACAAATATTTGATTATTACATTATTTCAATGGTTTCAAATGTAGATATCTGATAACGATTTTGTAATACTTGATACAGTATCTCAATAAACATAAAAAAAGTTCTGGAAATCGCACAAATTCAAGATTTATGATAAAGTTTATATGGTAAAGCCATACATTTTTCAAATATTATCAAGTAGAATGTATTTTTTTTACTGATATTTTTATTCAAATTATACTGAATCATGTATCCGTTGTACAAACTAAAAATGAGTAAAATCTTGAATAAAGAGCAATTCCAGCTCAAATCAGGAATTTTACTGGTACTTTTGTACCCGACCCTCTCCGATTTCAATGAAACTTTGTGACATGTTATCCTAGGCCTTTATAAGCCATTTTTGTATAAATGGAGCCAACAGTACTCGAAAATAACATTTGAGAAGGGCGTAAGGTTTTAAAATATTTTTGTATTTTGCAATTTAAAAATTACTATATCTCGAAGCCGAAGCCGTTATTTCCTCAAAAATTTTGAGCGAAAAAAATCGTGACATCACCTTGAAATTTAACTTTTAAACTTAAAAATCTAAAAATCTCATAGAAGTGGCGTGTATTTCAGTGTATTTTTTTTTCAGAAAGCCCGTCCATTTCTTACGAGTTTGTCTTTGACCACTTTTTGATACGATGCAACGGCTTCGAGATAAAGTAATTTTTAAATTGCAAAATACAAAAATATTTTAAAACCTTACGCCCTTCTCAAATGTTATTTTCGAGTACTGTTGGCTCCATATACACAACAATGGCTTATATAGGCCTAGGATAACATGTCTACAAAGTTTCATTGAAATCGGAGAGGGTCGGGTACAAAAGTACCAGAAAAAATCCTGATTTGAGCTGGAATTGCTCTAAAATAAAACCTTGTGTTCATTTTTTTCAATTCTTTGCTTTATTTTTGTAGTTTTTTTAAATTTATTGTTCATTCATATTAAAAAAAAAGATCGCGTTCCAATCACACTTCTCGGCATTTCCCAATGCACTCATTTCCCCTCTGCTCTCTCTTTGACCACTCACGCGCTCTCACTCTCAGTTGAGTTTCCCGCAGAGAGTGAGACCGCCGCATCCGGCGTAAACCCACTGAAATGTTGTTTTGGCGCCCGTTTTTTTTGCGTTGATCCTCGCCGAAAGTGGTTCAAATGATCGACCGTGACAAATGGTGCCGCCACCGCCGCCGTTTGAGGGATTGATCCTCCGGATTCCAAAACACAGACAGAGAGTGCTGCTGGCGACAAAACAAGGAAATTTGCGGTAATTTGTCAGATTTTTCAATTTTGGGATATTTTTAAGGATGCAGATGAAGCAATATTTTTCTGTAAAATCCTTGTTTGAAAAATTGCAATTTTCAATAATTAAGACATAATTTCGTAACATTTTGAAACCCAGTTTTCCTCGGCGCCTGAACATCAGCTGTCTTCTTTGAACCGAAAAATCCGGAAACGATTTTCACTGCTAGAGATTGAGCAACGAAGACGCTTGCACACACATGCTTCAGAGCGGTGACATCTATTCTTGTTTTATTGTTCTCTTCAGTTATCTCATCCCATTCTTCCCTTGCTGGTGGTCGTCAAACTTTGTGTTCTGTTATGTCATTTGAGGAAAATGGGAAAGCACCATCAATTTTGTGTTGGTGTGTGTGTCAAATATTTTGACGCAATCTTGTGTTGGCTTTTTGTTTGAAAAGTTGAAGAAACTTGCAAAGACTATTTTTGAACGATTTAAGTTAATCTAAAGTCCATTTCCTCAAACTGATGCATTTTGTAGAAAAACGATCTAAAAAATTCTTGTGGTCATTTTAATAACATTGACCATCTTTTTTTCTTTTTCTTGTGTTTCTTCTAGCCAACCGTCCAACGTGATCTAATTTTAAGACAGTCTCGCGGCGGCACGTTGGGAAGATTTTTTCTCATTTTCCGCTCAAGTTTGGCAAATTTGTATGTAACTGGCGTTGGTTGATGGTGACACCACCCCGCATGCTATACAGCCACCTTCTGACTGACGGACGACCAGCTGGCTTGGCGTCACATGTCTTGCCGTCCCAAAAATGGCCAATAAATTCGAGCAAGTTCAGCGGTTGTGGGTGTAGTCGATAGCGTTGAAGTGACTTGCAGGGAAAAATCGGAGGTCATTTACGTGGGATGCATGGAACGAACTTAATAAATTGCATTTTATATGCAGTTTGACGGCTGGATTTTAAATTTGAAAAAATATCATTTTTTTTATTGAAGTAGTTTTTGTTGTTCAGTGTTTGAACATACAGTCCAAGTGCAATTACCCGAAGCACTCGGAAAATTTCAATACGGGTAGGGGAAAGTGGGGCAAGTGTAACAAGCTAAGGAAATGCTCGTTATAACCCATTAAAAACGTTAAAAAATCTGTCGGATTTATTAGAATCATCTTATTCCAGGTCTTGACTGAGACTTTGGTAGAACAAGTTTTTAAAAAATTCTGTTTTTTAATGTAAAAAATTGATTTTAATTTTTTTTATTTTTCGTACGTTCTACTCAACTAGTGGGGCAAGACGAACAACCCGTTGGGGCAAGAGGAACAATGCATGAAAAAACATGCTAATTTACTAACAATTGAACTATTACCACTTAGATACATCAGATTAGGATGTATTTGAAACGTTTCTTTCATGTTTAGATTAAAAAATAATATTTTACTTAAAATTTGACCGTTTTTACGAAAAAAAATTACTTAGATGATAAATAGTAAATTTTCATGATATTATTATATAGTGTATGGACAATTTTTTAAACAATTGTTTATCAGTTTTAAAGAACTTTTATGTATTTTTTCACAATAAAATATGTTGCTGCAGCAATTCGTATTTTTTTCCATACTAAAAATCCATATGGTGCGCTTGCCCCTCCTAAACGAGATTTTTTAAAAGCTCTCTATAAAAATAACCAAAACATAAATCATACTTTATAATACGTGCAAGTCATTGGTAGGGACACTACTGATCTAGGAAAAATAGCATTTTGATAAAATGAGCCTTAAAACGAACCCTAAGCCTTATTTTGTACTTTCCAAATATTATAAGGAAACAAAGGTTTTGAAAAAAACTTCATTCAATATTATGCCCCGTGGCGTTTACGTCGTTTTGGTGGTTATGTGGTAGTAGAATCAACTAATTGCATTGCTAACAACAATTCCTCATACTGGAAATCATCAAAATTGTAAACATTGCGGCCTTACTAGCGATTGTTCCTCTTGCCCCATATGGTCGTCTTGCCCCACCTTCCCCTAATCGAATCAACTAAAAAAATGGTTTTCGTTTACTTGTTTTGGGTCGTTGAGATCACATATGACCCCTAAAATGCTCTGCTTGAAAATATTAAATCAAATATGGCGGTGATGAAATGTTGAGAAAATGTATTTGTTAATGTAACAGGCAATAAACCACTCAAATTTGACAAAAGTTTGGGCGCAGAAATTGAAAAAATAAACTTGAAAAGAAATAATAAAAATATTTTGTTTTGCGATGTTCGAGAATTAAACCTTCGGATAATCCAGTCTGGACTGTATCTGGATTTTTCAAAAGGTTCAATAGACAAATTTTCAATCTTCGATTTTTGCATATTTATGATTCTTTCATGGGGCCATTCATAATCCACGTGGACACTTTTTTGGAAATCTGTAACACCCCTCGTGGACAATTGTTCATACAAAAAAAAAAATTATGGACTGTGGACTATCGCCACGAAATTTACCTTGCAAAAATATGTGCAATCGATATTTCACTATGAAGAATACTTTTGAAAACGTTAATTTTGAAGGCATAAGAAAAGATTTCTAGAACAAAAAAATATGCCTAATATAGTAGTTTATGCAACAAGTTGCAAAAAGATGTTTTTTTCAGCACGAGTCGTACATTTATCCAACGAGGTTCACCGAGTTGGATAAATACGACGAGTGCTGAAAAAATCAAGTTTTGCAACGAGTTCCATGCAACATATTTTGCAATTTCGAAAAACACCCATTGAGTGAAATTTAAAGTCGAATTTTCATGTATTTTGTCAATAAATCGTTTAAATCAAAAAAATGTTGAAAAGTGTTACTTTTCGAAACAAGTGCTGAAAAGTTCAACTTTTCAGCACCCATTTCAGTGCTGAAAAGTAGAACTTTTCAGCATTTATTTTGAAAAGTGTTGCTATTCGATTCTGTTATTTTTGGTACAGAAAAGTAGGCTATTTCGTCGTTCAAGAATGACAGGAAAAGTAAGTAGTTTCACGACGGAATTGCATAAAAATATTTTCGTGATTATTTCTAATTTTAAAACATCATTCTTCTGTAAAGAAAAAATACAATATTCGTCTGAAACTTGTAATTTTTTCTCCCTGTTTTTTAACCTTTGCATGGTTCAGAAAATATAGAGAATTTTCTCACCTTTTCAAGAATATTTGTTTCAAGAGTGGGCAAACAAGGGCACCAATTTTAAAAAATTAATAACTGCTACTATTTTACCTGAAAATGGCTATAACTTGAAAACGGTGGGTGAACTTTATCAAAATTTCATTAAAGTACTATTTATTGCAAATTTGATTTTACATCGAAAAATAAAGTTAAAAAATGTTTGCTACCAATATTTCGATTTAAAAATAAAACAGTATTGATTCAAAAATTCATAACTCGGTCAAAGATTTTTTGCTTATTCTGAAAAGTTGACATTTGATGTCCCCTATAACATATGAGTAATTCTCGCTGAAAGTGGACCACTATTTACACAAGGTGCTCAAAAATCAAAAGCAATGTACTTTTCCAATAGCCCCCACCAAGTTATGAACGAAACCATGTTTGGTTGGTTAAATTTGTCCTCACCTCGGCGCCACGAAGCTTAAACATTTTTTTTAATTGGTAATTTTTTGACTTAGGCGCACCTACAAAATTGCTCATAACTTTGCAAAAGTTCAACGAACCCTTGATGTTTAGGGGTGTTTTGGAAAGGAAATGAGCAGAGCTTTCGAATGCACTTGTCAGAAAAATACCGTTCCATACATTTTTTAGCCACAAAACACCAATGTATTTTTAAAAGTCATTTTTGAAGGCCGGCGCCCCGCTTTATCGAAAAACTGACAAATCCATTCGAAAGCTGAGACGATTTCACATAAAGGACCAATAAATCTAAGGTGTATGTTCCTCCTATCTTTTTTAATCTAATTTTGATTCTGCGAGCGCAGCGCTCCGTTCGCATTTTGGGCACCCAAAATGTTGCAATTTGCTTTGTTTTGTCAAAAAAATATATGTGCTCACTTTTTAAATGATCATTTATTGTCCAAGGATCAAAATGCACTTTCGATAATTGACCAATATTTATGTTTTTGGGTTCTTCCAGCCAATTTAATGCCGAAAAATTGTTTTTTTACTTTTTTTTTTGTAAAATGCTCACTTACAATTGGTTGGACTTTTTTTCAGTAGAACTAATGAATGTAGCATGTAGGAAATTTCACCACGAACATTTTTCTCTAAAAGAAAACGTTATTTCGATACTCCAGTGCCAAGATATATAAGTTTTAGTGAGAAAAAAAAAGTTCCAATTTTACAAATTTCTCAGAATTTACAAGTACGGCCTATTTTTACATGCGGCATATGTTTTGAAGGGCAGAGTATGGTTTCTTATAGTTATTTTGGTCGCTGAATTCGGATCTGGAATCAAATTTCAGATTAACATTTAGATTTGGAGCCACGCCCAAAAGTTATTTGCGGTAATATGCTGTAATTTTAATCGCTAGTGATTTCGGTCATATTTCATCTTTCGCTCATCTTTAATTGATGTTTTACTCACGGATTTTTTTATGGAGATTGTTTTTTTTTCAACTTCTGATTGTTTTGAGAGGCCTCGTGGCGCGGTGGTTAGCGGCTTCGGCTGCCGATCCCTAAGTGGCTATGGGGAATACACGCAAATAATATTTGAGCGTGGCTAAAATATCACTGTTCACTGTTAATCTGAAATTTGATTCCAGATCCGAATTCAGCGACCAAAATAACTATAAGAAACCATACTCTGCCCTTCAAAACATATGCCGCATGTAAAAATAGGCCGTACTTGTAAATTCTGAGAAATTTGTAAAATTGGAACTTTTTTTTTCTCACTAAAACTTATATATCTTGGCACTGGAGTATCGAAATAACGTTTTCTTTTAGAGAAAAATGTTCGTGGTGAAATTTCCTACATGCTACATTCATTAGTTCTACTGAAAAAAAGTCCAACCAATTGTAAGTGAGCATTTTACAAAAAAAAAAGTAAAAAAACAATTTTTCGGCATTAAATTGGCTGGAAGAACCCAAAAACATAAATATTGGTCAATTATCGAAAGTGCATTTTGATCCTTGGACAATAAATGATCATTTAAAAAGTGAGCACATATATTTTTTTGACAAAACAAAGCAAATTGCAACATTTTGGGTGCCCAAAATGCGAACGGAGCGCTTCGCTCGCAGAATCAAAATTAGATTAAAAAAGATAGGAGGAACATACACCTTAGATTTATTGGTCCTTTTTGTGAAATCGTCTCAGCTTTCGAATGGATTTGTCAGTTTTTCGATAAAGCGGGGCGCCGGCCTTCAAAAATGACTTTTAAAAATACATTGGTGTTTTGTGGCTAAAAAATGTATGGAACGGTATTTTTCTGACAAGTGCATTCGAAAGCTCTGCTCATTTCCTTTCCAAAACACCCCTAAACATCAAGGGTTCGTTGAACTTTTGCAAAGTTATGAGCAATTTTGTAGGTGCGCCTAAGTCAAAAAATTACCAATTAAAAAAAATGTTTAAGCTTCGTGGCGCCGAGGTGAGGACAAATTTAACCAACCAAACATGGTTTCGTTCATAACTTGGTGGGGGCTATTGGAAAAGTACATTGCTTTTGATTTTTGAGCACCTTGTGTAAATAGTGGTCCACTTTCAGCGAGAATTACTCATATCAGAAAATAAAAAATATAAAAATATTGCAAATCAAGTTTTAGCGACAAAAAATGAAATTAAAAATAACTTTAAAAAAATTTACCGTGCATCATATTTTTTTCAGTGTGGTTCTTATCCATACCTACAACTTTGCCGAAGACACCAAATCGATCAAAAAATTCCTTCCAAAGATACAGATTTTCGAATTTTCATAAATCATAAATTCATAAATTTGCCAAATTTTTATGGAATATTATATGGACAAACTAATGATGAAAAATGGCTTCTTTGGGCATACCGAAGGCACCAAAAAAGTTTCAGCCGGATTAAAAAAATACAAAAAAATATCGAATGACCGAAATCTCAGAGAACTTTTGTTTTCCCTATTTTCAACAGACTTCTTGATTTTTCATTATTTTTTCAAATGTTTTGATCGATATCATAATATATCATCGATCAGTGGCAGAGTCAAGATAAAGAAGTAAAACCAACAAATCTATAATATTCTGAAAATTAAGGAGTTTTATTGCCTTATTCTTTTCAAGGAACATAAATTGGTAAAAATATTGTACCGTTTAATCCTTCCTCCTTCGTTAATCCCCCAGCAATCAAACTCAACCCACCCATAAATCAACCCCAGGACTACAATGTTGCAACCTCTGCGACTTCGTCGTGGCCTAACGAGCATGTCATCAACCTTGACAACCTCTGCAAATGGGTTGACTAGTTGTCGGCTTGTCCGCTATAACATCAGATTAAACGACACCAGGCGCAACATATCTCAAAGAGGTGTCGACGACCACAACATACGGAGTCTGATGGTGCGCGAAAACTCGACCGCCCAAGGAAGCACCGTATTAAGCGCATCACATGCTGTCAACATCAACGCCACTTGAAATTGAAACCCGGCGGATTAGCGGCGCGACATTGGTTGGGGGGAAGACGCGTTGGACATGCGCAGTTTGAGACAGGAAAACTTGCGAGCTTCCATCGCCAACCGCGAGATGGTGCTGTATAATTTTGGAACTTTGGCGCGTCGAAATCGGTTGGAATAAAATTATAGCAGCAGATTGAACTTACCATAAAAAAGTCCCGCACGGCGTCGTTGGCGGCCAGAAACTCTTGGGCGGCCGGCGCGTCCCGGCAGTACCGCACGTGCTTGTCGAAGTCGCGTTCCAACCGCAGGAACGTTTTGCCGATCATTTTTGGATTGTTGGCGTTGTACTTGACGCCCTCGATCAGTACGCTAATGAAGCCGAAGAAAATAATAAAAAAAAAAAATGCTAAAATATAGACCAGGCGATGACTTAAATTGAGCGGAAAAGAAGACCGGTTTCGGTTGTCACTTTTCCAAGGTTTTTTGAAATTCGCAGACCGTGCTTCCTAAAATGGTGCCAAAAAACCGTCTGAATTGCTGCTTACGTGTTGTGAAAGTCCGCGATCTGTTTGAAGTTGTTGAAGATGTCGTCCTTGTGATCGCGGATCATCCGGGGGATCTTGTTGTCCGGGTTGTCGATGTACTTGATGTAGTTCTCGACGACCTGCTGCAGGTCGCGGCCGAACTCTTCCTCAGTTTCAATCAGCTCTCGAACGACAGCTCTGTTTTGGATTAACGAAAAAAGTAGTTTTAAATCATTTTGTTGCATCGATTTAGGACATGACAAAACTCACTCTCGACGGTAGGCGGCATCGTTTGCCTTCTCGCCGAAAACGGCCTGGTCGGTGTGCATGATGTCCAGCACCGAGACCGGAATCCAGCCCGCTTTGGCGTTGTCATCCCCGTCGAAGATTCGTACTTTCCACCTGTAGGAGTTGGAAATATTTGAAATCGTTTCATTAGTTTCCTATTTTAATCGAATTTTGTACTATAGAATAATTATAATACGATGTCTATTCTAAATTTACAATCAGCTCGCATCTTGATGCTTGTTGCGAACGTCGGGAGATCAGGGCGGACACCGATTTCGTGAGCGGGAAAACTCAATAAAAACACCAAATTTTCCATCGCTACAAAACTGCAATTTTATTGCACTCGTTAATTAACATAAAGTTCACAATATCACAAATTACTTACGACTTTGGTGTCCGCACTACCGCTCGTTGCAAACTGTTGTTTACTTCTGATTGTTCTTGAGCAGTAGTGCGGGCACGAGCCGCAAGCACATACAATAGAACGATAACACGACGATCTTGAGCAGCAGTGTCCGAGGGGTGCGACATTTGCGTTTTTGTCGCAACAATGCTAATTATATAAGCATTATTTCACACATTTGAGCTAAAAGAACAAATTTCGTGTAGTACGAACGTAGTGACGTTAATACAGATGTTTTCAATCAGCGGACTTGTTTTCGCTTGCATCGCTTCAGGAATTCTATTAAACTTGGTCGATTTCGAAAAACTTTACTTCACCTTGCATTGTTTCATTGTTCTATATGTTTCAGGAAACAAATAGTATCAAATCTTAGCTTCTCTTCTAGGGCGTCCAACTTTCCCGGGTTTTGAATTTCTTGGGAAACGGGAAAAATATTTTTGAAATCCCGGGAATTCCAAATCTTAACAAGGATAGCAGTTTCTAGATAGCTTGAAAGATTTTGTTTGGTTTTTTTTTGTGATTTGGTTTTTAATCTTTTTTCCTATCCATTGTGATTCAAATTAAAAAAGTCTCTTATGAATACATTTTTTATGTTTTTTATATGCCATGACTAGAGAATCCTAAAAAATATTTTTAAATGTCTAAAATAACAAATAAAAAGACATGAAATAAAATTATACCAGTCAATGTTAAATTTTAAATATGTTTAGACATTCATGTTTTATACAAAAAAATATTTTACAAAATATCTTGAAGTCACTATCGCCAACTGGGGAAAATCATGACTACAGTCTTAATAGGTACATGAGATTTTAGAGCAATCAATTTGAATATCGGTGTACTAATAAGAACCACTAATACTACTACTACTAATGAGAAGAAAACAATTATTGTTTTCTTCTGCTCCTGTTTTAACCAAAATCTATTAAAAAAATTAAAAACATTTTGCAAAAAAAAAATAATACTAAAACAGCTGTCATAATTCGATACATCCGTCTTGATTTGCCAAAGATGTTGCATTGAAAATAATTTAAAATGGTACCTATTATTTTTATCATAAACACACGTCATCTTTTGAAAAATATATAAAATTAGATAGAATATATAAACCGCCTTGAGTCAGGGGTATTAAAAAACACCCAAAAAGCAAAAACTGAAAATTTGGTTTATTGGATCTTTTCAAAAAAAACTCCAGATATGAAAAACACAATAGCTTATAAGACCATTAAAAAAAACCCTGGATGTATGCTTGTTTGTTTTTGTTGTTCATCTATTTCCACAACAAAATATGAATTTTCAGACCAAAATTTGACATTTTTTTTCCAATTTCGGGAATTCTCGGGACAAAATAAAAATAAATCCCGGGATTCGGGAATTCCCGGTTTTGGAAAAATCCAGGGGATTTTGTCCCGGGAATTCCCGGGATGGACGCACTATTCTCTGCTACGAAGCAAACTAGTGGAATAATTGTTTTAACTTATTTTTCTTTCAAAAAATCATTTCAATTAGCAAACAAATAAATAAATTTATGTACAACTCCACAAGTCTCGTTGCATAAATGCAAGAAAAAATCATGCTCAAAAATCTTACCAAATCGTTGCAGTTAAGTGCTTTATATATAATCAGTGTACTTCACTTTAAATTTTATGTAATCCACGCCATTTCATTCGCATTTTATAATACTTGAATTTAAAAAAAAATTATGAACATATTGTCGTATGCAATGAATGACAAAAAGTCGCATTTCAAACAAATGTGTACGATGCTTTTTTCAAAATATTATTAGTTAGAATGGCATTAATGATTTCGGACCACTATCAAAGAACAAACTCTCAATTTATCACTCGCGACGGTAACATTTCAAAAGGCATCATGTACATTTTGTCACTTTCTGGGTTATTGCATATTCTGAAAGTACTCCTAATAAGCTACCTCTCCACCAAAAATGGGCAAAAGTTACTTCAGTAAAATCTGTTTAATCATGATTTTTAATAAAGTAACATAAACAAAATCTCTGCCATCAGCAGTCCCTGTTTATTTAGCCCTGTCAACCTGTCAAACAAAAGGCTACATAAACCTCGTGACGAAAAAAAAGCATCATGAAAAAAGCGCCATGTACATTCGGCGAAGAAAAACGAATCATAACAAAGCGTTCCCCTCAATGACAGCAGGGTGATATAGACGTTGGTGATTTCAAAAGGAGTTATGTTTGTTTTTCTTAAATAAAACGACGGAAATAATGTTTTATTGAATTTGGATGAGCTAGTATCAATAAAAGCAACGTTTTTCATCGTTTGTTATCATTAGAACATCTTATTTTGCTTTTATATTAAAATGGGAATTGAAAATGGATGCTCAACATTCAAATGAGTTTTTCTCAAAACGCATTGTTTGTACATGATGCTTTTTGAAATGTTGGCGTCGACTTCTGTTCATGACGTTATTTGATTTACGAAAAAAATCAACTAAAACGTAACCTTTTCAAAGATTCGAGCTTTAGCAGCTCGCTAATCACGCTAATTGCACACGTCAAAATTCGCAAATTAGTCCCCCTCGGCCTGGCGCTGGGCTTCGCACGAGCCTGTCCTCGGCGTGCGGAAGAAACCAGTCAGTAATCTGCAGCTATTCGTTGACGATCCAGCGCTGCTTATCGAACAGAGAAATGGAGCCATCCGTCCCAAGACCGTTGCCCCGTCGAACCATCCGGTGCGTCGCCGTGGGAGATCGAATCTTCGGGAAGCCCGTTTGCTCCCGCCAATCACCGCACGGATTCCGGCTGAGTATGCCGTTTGAGAGCTATTCCGCTGAGTTGCAGATCGGGGATGAGCCGTGCACGCTGAACTTGTTCTACGCAGCTGATCAGAAGGATTTGGACGGGCTGCGACCTCAGCAGTGGTACCAACAGGCCGATGTGTTCCTGGTGTGTTTTCCCGTGGACAGTCCTGGGGCGTTGGTGAATGTAAGGGCCAGGTGGTTGCCGGAAATCGAGCGGTACTGCAGGAAGGGGACGCCGTTTTTGCTCGTTGGAACGAGGATCGATCGGAGGGACGAGGGGAGGAAGTTTTTGACGAAGGCGCAAGGTGTGAAAATTGCTAGGAAGCTGAAGGCGGCGAATTATGTCGAGTGCTCGACGAAAACAAACGCCGGGCTGGAGGACGTGTTTCTGGAGATGATTCTGGCGGTACTTGAACCAAAGATTTCCGAAGACAAGCAGTGGTTCAAACTATTCAGATGACTACTGGAGGATCCCTCGGGAAGATTGTCAACATGTAAAATTGTTACTAAGGAAAGATCTCGTAGGAAGATTATGAAAGATTTGATTTGGAAAAGCAAGTGGAAGAGAAAACGTCGCACTCTGATGTAGAAAATAAATGTAGTCTAGTCGAATACTCACTTTTCATTCGGTTTGGGCTGGTACTGCGGCGGCTGTGGACTGACGCTTCTCCGTAGCGAACTCTGGTGGTTCTTCTTCGGTTTGACGGCCAGCTTGTGCTTGGAGACGGAACTGTCCAGCAGGCTCTCGGTTTTGCCCACGTTCAGCGATGGGTCCAGTTTGGGCTTCCTGCAGAAGGAAGTATTTGAATACTTGAGCCACAGACAAACAGACGTAAATTGTTGAACGCTTCTTTAGAATCCATCAATCACGCCTCACTGGAGACATCTAGACGTGAATGCGAGCACTACACAAAATATAAACTCTTGACGAGATTCACGTCTATTTGTCTGTGCTTGAGCTGTCAAGATGTACCATAATGGCTACAATGGTCTCGGTCACCCTTATGGCAACCATCATAAAAAACAAACAAAGATGCTTTACTCACTTTGCGGCGTTGTTCTTGGCGGACTCGCCCATGTCCAGGACCTCGACCAGATCCCCTACTCGCACCGAGATGGAGTCGGGCCCTTCGGCATCGTAGTTTTTGTTTACAACCAAAATATCGTACATCTGAAAGCATGTGGAAAGGTGCGCGTGTGAGGGTGCACGGTGAGATATAATTTAATTAGTTGGTAATTAGTGCAAAAGGGACCGTAAAATTGAGCCAGCATTCAACAAGTTTCGGATGTGAATTAAGGTTTGCCACTCTCGAGTAGACGAGTACAGAGAGCAGTGCTAATGAAGTGAATTAATTAGTCTCAATAGTATGCGCGGTCTATTTTTGAATACCACTTTGAGAATATAACTCATTTTCGCATAACAAATCGCATCTGCGTGAATTCATACCCTGTTCTTTTTGCAACCACTTTTAGTGAAAGCTCTTATTATGTAATAAATTATGGAACACTTTTTTGACGTTAATTCCGTAAAATTTGTCAGCCTATTTTCACCCGTTAATAATACACTCGTTTCTAGCTTTCAAGAAACTTTTATTCTCCCCCGCGGTGTTTGCTTTTCCCGTCCAAAAAAGACGATGGCTCATAAATCCGGACTTAACGATGGGTATCAATCTTTCGGGAATAGCGGGCGAGCCGTTTTCGGTGTCATCGAGCGGATCTTTATGGACGTTGCATACACCGTGGAACAACTGGGGTGGTGGGATGCTTCCGCGGAAGTCGTTAATTGTGAATTGATTGGTGGAATGCAGTACATTGGCACGAGTTTCTAATCTTTTTTGTTTTATGGGAATGGGTTGCGGGTTCACACTTTTGCAATATTGGAAAGGAATTTCTAAGAAAAGAGGTTGTGAGTTTTTTTTATTCAATTTATTTCATGTAAAATTACCGATTTGCTCAAGTGACACCGAAAGCATTAAATTTCAATTGAGTGTATCGAATGAAATTTTTAACGGCTGGTTTGGTTCTAACCGGCAATTACATCACAGATCAAAAGATCTACACGTATACGAATTTGGTTTCTAAGGCATGTTACTAAGCTTGTTAAGAGAATAAAATATAGAAAAAGCATAATATTATTTATATTTAGAGCCATTTAGGGGCCATATATCACGTGGACACTTTATTGCAAAATTACTTGTGGCGATTCGCTTCAAAATATTTTTTTCTAAATTTAAATAAGAGAAACCTTTAGGGGAATGCACACTAAGCTTTCCGACCAATTTTCATCGCTTTTGCAGTTTTCTGCTATCATAACACAATTTTTAGAGAAATCAACAAAGGAGAGTGGCTTGCTATTTTTTTTGGCCTCTTAGGCCGATGCAAATATTTTTCAAAGTTTTTTTTCCCTCGGATCTTGTTTGAAATAACAAGCCATAGTCTCAAAATTTGAATAAGTTGTTTTTCAAGCATAAGTTATTTTTTAAAGTAAAATTTGACGAAAACCAAAATTTTTGCGAAAAAAAAACTTTTTGCGGTACTGCACATCGAAAATTTAAAAAAAATCAACACATGCTAGAAATGACTCTAAATGCAGGAGAATGCATTAAGCTGATTTCACTTAAATTTCGATTGAAATTTTGAAGTTTTATGAAAAAATATATTTTTACCCCCTGATTTTTCGAGTCGATTTTGAAAAAAAGGGGCGGGGGATACCAGCCTTATTTTTAAATAGTCACAAAAACTGTAATTAAAGGTCCAAGTGCTGATAGGCCAATAATAGAAATGCGATGAGAAAGGTTTCTGCGATCCACTGAATTCACCGAATCTCGAATATGACTTCTCAGAAGTGATCTGAGCAATTCTCCCAGAAATCAGGCTTAATTTTGCGTCATTTCGCAAAATTAAGGGAAAAATGAATTTTTCAAAAAATGCTGAACTTTGAAGCTTTGGTGTCTTCAGAAGAGTTGTTACAAATGAGATGGGGCAAATTTTGACTCGAGTGGTTCACGATCTGGGTGTTTTATATTATCTAACTTTCTAGGAATATTTTTGGGATTTTGTTTCCTCTTCTAGAAAATGCCTTTAAAGCATCCAAACAACTGTCGGAAAAACCAAAATTTTATTTCGTAGCATTTTAGGGTAAAGGTTTAGGAAAAAGTGAGCAATCAGCTCTGAAAAATAAAAAAAATCTTTTTTGAAAAAATAAAATAATTTAGACCTGATCAAAAGTTACAGTAATTTTAGGGTAAAAAGATACAATTTTAAATTTCAAATATCTTGAAAAAGCGCAAGCCAAATTTGAAACGCCAGGTTGCATTCAAAAGGGAAGATTCAACACTCCAAACGCTCAAAAAATTTCAGAAAAAAAATAAAAACATTGATCAGTCCCGAATAGTTTCAGCCAAATAACAAAATATATATAAGCAGCATTTTCAGTTTTTAGAGAAAACTGTTCTCTGATTAACTGATGAGGGCTATTCTGAAAACAATAGACTGCATTGTATTAAGTTTTTTTTTTTAAAACCAGAAAGAGCAATGATCTAACAAATTTTAGTCGCCTGATTATACTAAATTTTAAATAAATTTCAAGGAAAATAATTTTATGTTCAAACTTTTTCAAAGGTTTGTTATAGGTAATTTCAGTTTTTCTGTTAGATTTGCAACTTATGCTCAATATTTGAAACCACTCCCAAAAATTTTTTTTTTAATTTTAAAAATGAAGAAATTAATATCTCAAAAAACATCGTCTCCATGTCTGTGGCAGTTTTCTCACCGAAAAAGGTGCGAAAGTGTTCTATTTTAAGCCGCGTGTACCGTATGGGAAAGCGAGTCTGTGGGTGGAAAAATGGTTTGTATGCCATGGAATGACCTTATACTATGTACTGCGCTTCCAAATGGACACAAACTCACACTCACTTCCCACGGGTGGGTTTAAGTTTATAAATATTGTAACGACCCTAGCCCGTGTGTCCAACGGTGACTATTTTCATCAGTTTTGTTGTTTGTTTTGAAATGTAAATTTACACCGAACACAGAATTTACCCTGCGTCACTCTTTTTGAGCCTATACATTTTGTTTTGTTGCCGGCCATAAAGCAAAAGTGTGTTACATAAGGGTCCATTCAGTCGTAACGTTCTGAATCGGAGCTACTCGGTTTCTTTACGATGTTTTCAAGCATTTTGGACACTTTTAGTAAAAGCAGGGCAACATTTTAGTAAATTTATTACCCGTTAAAGTGTTGTTTGGTTGCTTGTTTTCCTCTAAAAATAGTCTTCACACCTTTATTTTTAGTCTAAAAAGAAGAAATTATATCATATGATCGATGGTATTAAATTGCAATATTTCAGCGCTTTGAAGAGAAAAGCCCGGAAATCCCGTTTTTCCTTTCAGACTTAGACCAGCAATATGGAAAATGTTTTCTCCCCTTCATCATCGCTAGTGTGACAGCTCAGAGCGTGTGAGTAGTTTTGCAAACTGCCGGGTGGAAGATTACCGGCCAATTTAGCAGCGGAGATGTTGTTTCCTGGCCTCCTGCTTCTGGGGTTCAGTTTTGTGCACGAATGACGTCGGCGAAACAGTCAGTACAAGCCCTCCCGCAGGTCAAAGCGTCCTTGACTCGCGTCAAAAAGTTTGTAGGTGGCTGGGGTGCACAACGGGCTTAAAACACCTTAAAGTGTATTTTGTTTAAATAATTTAGAAATTAAACTAAATTAAAGTTAAAACATTTAAAGGCGAAAATACACAGTAAAAAAAATGTAAATTTGGAAGCTGTAATTTTGGAAGGTTGAATATTACCTCCCTTATGAAATAATTTTACCTCAATTTAGACTGAAAAAGTGGCATTACACCAGGAAAGTGGTAAAATTACACATTTCTAGAGGTAAAATTACACCTTTTTTTCTGACATAAAATATGTACCCCTTCCCAGATGTAATATTACCATGATTTTTTTTTCTGTGTATTATTTGAAAAAAATAATTTAAAAATTAATAGAGTTGAATTTGAAACGATTACAATCAATTTCAGCTAAAACTAACATAAAATACTTTGCACTTGAATCTCGCCAACCTAATAGAAGCGTATGGGTTGACCATTTTCCAAGAGCGAATTTTCCAATTTTCCAACGGCCACTGCTGCCGCACCCGGTGCAACGAACCTCGGCTGCTGACCTTAGGCCACAAATCCCGCCCAGACTTTGTTGTTATTTTGGGTTTGGTTTGGAGCGGCCAGTTGGTGTTTTTCCGCCGTGTGTCACCGCGTGGTTCATATTTAGCGATAGAGATGGGTCGAGTTTTCCTCCTCGTTGTGGGTTGGACACGTGATTTTGAAGCGAACGAACAGCTTGAACTTTCTCTCCTTCCCGGATGATTATGCGACAGTCGCCGCCGGGACTACCCGGAAAATGGACTTTATTTATTATTTATTTACGGAAATGAGTTTTCCCACGGACTTTGACAGGTGTTTGAGTTTGGTGTGAGATGCTTCTTGACATTATTTCGTTAATTGAAGACATATTTCGTTCTTGGTTTATCATAAAGAAATCTAAGCTGGACTGATGCTTCAGCTTTTGGTCGATTAACAAGATAATTCAAGTCATTTTTTCTTCTGATACTTGGTCTCTCAGATCAAACGGTCATAGTTTAAGGTTAGACCAGACGGCACACGTCACCCAGCTCGGGAGGAAAATTCGTTGGATACAGCTTACTGAAGAAAAAGTGTGAAAAAACTGTCTGAGTGGGACTGATTTTTTGCAAATATGATTCACTGCAACATTTAAAGATGGAAACCACCCACGCCACACAAAATTGCACAGTTCTCACACTTTCAAAAATAAATGGTTAATTTGATTGGCGATTGACCACGCTATTGCGCATCGATTGATCTCGATTGGGCAGTTTTTTTTTTTGTTTCTTAACGATGAATGTCGATGAATGAATGGCGGTTGTCGGCGCAATTTGCTGAATGATTTTGTAGTCTAAAGAATAATGGTGATTTAACTTAGTTGGGAGACTTCATCCCTGAAGAGATTTGATCCCTAGTCTGTATCTGATCAACGTGTTCGTAAAAAAAAATCTATTTTATAGAAAGTTTTGCGGAGTTCAGCGAAATTTTTTCTTAAAAAACGTCATGCTTCGAATTCCCGGACGCTACGAAATTCGGAATCTTGTTTTAACAATTATTTGGAGTTAATTGAAATTTACATCAACTTCCATGTAAAATTTATTTGGAGGCTGCAGTCAGTGCCAAATGCAATATAATAATAACATGAAATGATTGTGCTTACCTTAAATTTTAGTCCAAATTTGAGCGATTAGCCAAATCGAGTGTACGGAATTCAGATTAAACGTCCGGAATTCAAAGCACAACTAGTAATTTTAGTTTTATAATTCTGATAAAACATTTTTAGAAAAGACATATTACATGCTTTCTCTTAAAATTTACTGTTTATAGAAAATTTTAATGATTTTTGAACATTTCTTACTTAAGGGGTTACATACATGTATGTAAAATCAAAAATTTCATATTTCAGAAAATTTAATAAATCCACTAAAAAGATAATTTTCAAACACTCCTGAAAGTTTAATCAAGATATTTCATGATTAAACTGAGTAATAGACGATTTATGTACGTTCAAAATATTGCCATGCGCAAAGCGAACTGTCGAACTTTGTGAGCGTTTTTCTCTGAACACCGAGTTGATTTACGGGTGCCACGATATCTCGAGATGGGATGGACCAAATTGGCTGAAATTTGGGGTGAAGACTCTCAAGACATATTCCGTGTGCATGACGAAGTCCGATTTTGAAATTTTGATTTAAAAAAAATACAAAAATCAAAAACTGGTGATCTATATATATAAAAAATTACGACGGTTTTGTTCGAACGCGAATCAGTTCAACACGGAGCGTCGAATCGAGGTGCTTTTTGTTGCGTTGGGTTCGTATAAGCCCAAGGAAGGTTTATATGCTAAAAAATTGTCACTTTGGCCACTCTGGGATCGATTCCGGAGCATCTGCAGATTGTATGGGAAAATTTGCGCAAACTCAAATTTTGATCATAGGAGGCTGAACCAGCAAACAAGCTATACGTCAAAAAACGAAAAAAGGCAGAACGAAGTTTGTCGGGTAAGGCTTGTTTTTTATATGAAAAACATTATTTTTTTTATCTTTTTTTCAAACAAACTTTTTGAAAATCGGGCTTCGTCATGCACACAGGACCGGTTTAACGAAGCTTCACCAAAATTTTGAGCCGATTTGGTCAAAGCAGTGTGGAGATATCGTGGCACCCGTTTTTTGAAACTGCTAACTTAAAATGGCTATATCTCGGCAATGATACAACCAAATATCTTCAAATTTATTTTGATAATAGTTGAAAATATGTATTTTAATGCCCTTAAAACATAATTTAAAAAAAGTTTAAGTGTGTGCCCAAACCAACCTCTTACAATTTTGTCGATTTACATGTATGTAACCCCTTAAACCGTTGCAAATATTTTGAAGTTTTTTGAAAAATGTTTAGAGGTAATATCACACATTTTTTCACAAAGTCTGTCCACATTCTGTGTTGATCTAACATTGCTTTAGTATTTTCGAATGGTTTTTATCAATTATATCTCATATTTAAGTATGCCATACAAAGTTTGGCCAAACATTACCTAAATTTTACTGGAAGTGAAATAAAATATATTATTATATATTTTTGAAAGTTTATCTGTATCTTTATTAGTGGTTATAAAAAAAATGTGAAAAACAAAATATCTTTCTTTTTTATATATTATCAGAATTGTTATATAATTTTTTTTTCAGATAATTCAAAAACATTTTTTTAGAGTTCAACTAAATAAAGAAAAGGCACTTTCAATTAAAAAAAATCGCTTTTAGGTAGAAACTACAGCAATTAAACAAACTGAAAATATGTCGGATTTTATTTGATTATCACCTGAAAATTTCGTTCAAAAAAGTTAAACATTTTTTTAGGGGTTTGGTATGAAAACTTTAAAGAGCAGAGTGATATAATTTAAAAAGGTGATTTGTATGAAAAACCAACAAATTTTTAATTAAAGTGTGTCAGGCAAAATACCTATATCGATCACTGCAAAATTATTTTTCAGTATTATCAAATTTGTGTGTTTCCCATCTGGAGTCGAAATTTAAAAATGATAAAATAAAAGCAAATCAGTTGCCTTTTTTTACTGAGACATTTTTCATAAAAATATTTTAGTTTAACTTTTTTTTGGAAAATATTTGCCTTTCATTCGTGAAAAAGAATTATGATTGAGATTATAAAAAAAAACTAATTTCAATAATATTTGTAAAACTGAAATAAAATTGAATTTAAACGACGAAAAATTTATAAATTTAGCTCTCGATTCTCGGGATTTTCAAATCCCGCTAATCTTCACCATCTAACCTGCAGTTGAAAATTCAGTTTTTTTCTCGTTTTAAAATACTCGAATTGTGTGGGAATATGAAGCTTCTCCATCAAATATCTTCAAACAAACTCGTTCAATGGAGACGCATGATGACTCAATTAGGAAATATTTATTCAGGCAATCGCAAAATTATGTAACTGTGGAAATAATTCTAAATAAAATTTTCATATATTTAACCAATACGCATTGGATTCAATTGGTGATATACCCACTAATTATCCCACGGGTTCAAATAAAGTCCCTTCAAAACTAGTCCGCCATACTCATCGCACGTGCCCATTTTCACACCTACACCCGGTCGGCGTCCGGGCGTTGGCGTCGTCGTTCAGTGACACCTAGAGGTGCAGCAAATGAGGAGACAAATTGACGAAATGCGTCATTTACCTCACCACACCCCGTGCCGGTGGAAATACTCCCACGGCGATCGCTTGGTCTGCCGGATTTTGCGTTTTCTGCAGTTTTCGCAAAGTCTGGATTAAAGTGCCACTTTGCGAATTTCAAAGTTTCAGGATAGTTTGACGTCACTGAACAATTATAGACAAACAGTCGGTACTCTCTTCCGCAAGAGTTACGGCATCGTTGATCTTTTGCACCACTTACGTCCATCAACGGTGCTCCATTTGTAGAACCGTTTGTCAAACACTGGACTCGCACGACTGAGCGGAAACCTTCCGAAAGATGTGCGAAATTCTACTCCAGTTTGGATGATTATATCCCTTTTTAATTTATGGCCACTTTAGTCGAAAGGGTTTTGCACTCAGCGAACCCCATTGACCCCGGGGCCGGCGATGGACTGTCACGTCGTCGATCGTAACGTCCAAGTCGACATTCGCTACCAGCCGACCAGTCAGTGGCAGTATGGTAGGTCCTAATTAATATTTTTAGAATTATGCAACCCAACCGTATCGCTGATGACGATGATCGTTTAGTGTAAACACACTTTGCCGGGTGTTGTGCGCTCTTGGCGCAAGTGTCAATTTTGAAGTTCTCAAAATTTCAAGTGAAACAAAGATTGGCGTCTAATTATGAAACGAAAAATTACTTATTGCGTTCGTAGAGCACGTCAATAACAACATGCTCTTACCGCTTCTCATGCCGGTGTTCGCCATCAGTCCCAGTCAGATGTTGGCCTGGTTGGTCCAAAGATCTCCGCTAGTCGATGTTGTGTAATTAAGCGGGCACGCAGGAAAGTGAACAGACATGAACACGAACTTTACGCGTAATGCTTCTGCCAAAAGGCATGAAAACGAAAAAAACAAAACTAAGATCGTCTGAGCAGTACACCGACTTCCAAATCCCAAATTTATGAGCTTGAAAAGAGCTGACAGCTTGATGCACTCTGCTCAAGTCCCAGGTTTCGCTGGCCGCAGGCCGACCAGACGAACGCAGTCTGATTTATGTTACCATCGTGCTGCACGCAGGCAGGGAGGTGATGTCCGTCGTGACTTCATCCGTGACATGGTGGGTTGAAATGTCATCCGGAAGATCACTTTCTGTTTGTTGGCTGCCGGCAGAGTGGTAATGCTTCCAAGACCCCCGACGGTGATGATTCGGGGAACGGGGACATTTGGAATGGGTTTTTTCTTGATTATTTTAATGAGCAAAAATATTTACAATAAATTCATGTCTAAATTGTCTAAATTCAGATTGTTTTAGAACGTAAACAAAAAAATAGTAGATTTTTTTATATATATAATTACCGTAAACTTTAGTGGTACTGAAAAAATTTCAATTTGCATATTTTTAAAATAATTTTCAACTGGTATGGCTTGTTCAGGGTGGCCACTTAAGTCGGGAAATCGGAAAATGTCGGGAATTCGTAAAAATCCGCCAAAATCGGAAAAAGTCGGGAATTTCAAGCATACTTGTTTGAAAATTAATTTCAACTCTAGAATAATTTTGTGATATTTTGTACAATTTTCAAATTTAATTCACTCAATTCTGCTTTAATAAATCACTTCCAATTCTTTTTTTTTTCCAAGGTTCTTTTCACTATTTCAATATATTTGAGTATGGAAAAGCTGTTTAAGACATTCAAAATCTTAATTAATATTGGTTGCAGTTTACACAGATTTTAATAATTTTTTTTTTATAAATCCAATGATCTCTATTAATTTTTGTTTATCAACAAGAGGTAAAGTTAACCCTCTACTGCCCAATTTCTTTTCGAAAGTTTTCATTTTTCCCGTGTTTAGGAGTTCATTTTGAGCAACTTTTGTTCTACGAAAAACTTTTTTTATCTTGTTTTTTGTTTTTCTTGTTTCAAAAAAAGATTACGTTTTGAAAACATGAAGATCCAAAAAAAAAATTGAGTTATTGCTAAATTCTTTAAACATTTTGCTTAAAATAAGTGGGAAAAGTAGGCATGAAATTTTAAATTCAGTTTTTTTTACCTTTTTCTTTGCTAGTTGAAACGAAGTATCAAAAACTATACGTTTGCCAAATTAAAAAACAACATGAAAGTTATAAGCATTGTTGAACTTTCAATCCCCCGTCCTTTGGATTGGTAAGCAAAAATGCTAACCACTAGGCCATGACGACTTGGTCAGTGTGGACTGGAATTAGGAATACTGTTACAGAGAGCGAGTTGTGGCGCTATAACCACGGCAAATAGTGTCCAGGGCATTCGTGGAAATACAATGTCCCATCCCAGAGGGTCCCGGAGTACCAAACCTTCTTAGCATGGTGCTCCCAACGAATACAACCAAATCTCGGAGCGTATGGTGGTGTCCCCCCACGCTTCTTCCTCCCCTGTCGATTCAGAATTGTGTTGTTGTTCGAACACTCTGTGCTCAAACTCAACCCAATTACGAGTCATCTCTGCGATACGGCTTTACGCAGTAGGCCTGGCCGCTTTAACGCTTGTGATGTTTCAATGCATTCTAATGAAATGGCGCACTACAAATGTTAATAAATGACAAGAAGAGTGCTAGGCGTCATCTAACCTAAGGCACTCTCCAGGATCCCTTCGAAAGATTGGCTGCGCTAGGGTCTGATTAGATTAGATTAGATTAGAGAGTTCTTTTTTTGAATCATTCTTTAGATAAGAAATGTCTATTATTTGAGCTATCTGGAAAAGTCTGGAAAAAGTCGGGAATTTGAAAATGGGATTTGAGTGGTCACCCTGGTGTTTCAAAATTTATATTAAAAACATGTATTGGGGTTACTCCATAATGTCCATGCATCTTTAGAAATTGTTGCATTGAAAATTGATATTTTGAAATCTGGCTGACTATCAAGCTGTGTTATTTCAGATTAAAATATAATGGATAACGTCAAAGGGTCATTTACTAAGAAATTTGAAGTGTTTTAAAATTACTAAAAATATGTTGAAAAATATTCATGTTTTTAGAACATTTGTCTTGATGTCATACCTTTTATATTTAAATTTTGAAATATTGATTTTCGAAGAGATTAATTTTTTAAAATTGAATCGCACCATTAGTATTATAGATACAGGCATTTGAAAATTGAGTGTTACGCAACTTAAATTTGTTTTAATTTTTTCAGCTCATCTTAAAAAAATATTTATGGAGATAGGCACCTTTTTATGTAAAAACAGGCGACTTAAGATTTAAGATACCGTTGATCTATAAATAAAACAAGAAACAATTCTATGAATCGTAACCAAACAAATAAATCCAGGACACTTAAGTGTGCTTACCGCATTAAACCGGTTCGGCTCACTTCTGTCTTCGTCCGGCTGACAAGACTGAGCGTTTTTTATGGCCCCCTTCTCGCTTTTTTAGCATCTCCAATCTTTTTATGCGTGCAAAAACAATATTTTAATAGGTTTACGATATACGTGTAACGCATACGTCTGTTTGCGAACCAGTCAGCCAGGAAATTGAGCAAGCGTTTGCATGATGTTTACCCGATGTATTACCAAATCGATGAGTGTTTTCATTTTGGCGAAATTCCATGGAGTCGCGTGGTCTTTCGTGACTCTATGGAAAAACCACGCGACTCCATGGAAGTATCTAAAATTATCGAACATTTTCAATGCCAAAGACAATATTTCTTGCCCGCCTCTATGACAGCTCAAGAACGTCCTCGATTAGCCCTGGACAGGGCATGATTAATCACCCTAGCGGCGTTGCTCCTCCCTCGAAAGAGACTAATTGCTTGGGTTTTCCACCTACACTCTCGGAGGGACACTGCAGCAGCAATCCAACATCATCATCGCTCCGCGAATCGCGGTGGTTTAGACTGAGCAGTGAACCGCAGCTAATGTTTTGACCCGTGTCAGAACAAGGTCTGTGCTGTGGCCACCCCTCAAATCTAGGACAGCTCGAATATCTTTATTCACTTTCTCGCAAATGCGCTCAAAAGTTGCGGATCATCGCGAAAACTGGTTTTACCAGTGCAGCTAATTCTACTGAAATGTCGATCCACCATAAGTAAACAATCAACGGGCGTTGGACCTTGTTACGTTGCAGGAATCAAATTAAAGGATATTGTGAGATCAGCGTGGTCAAACAACCACGGTTCAGCGGTATCAGATGTGCAAAAATGGTCTGCGAATCGGCGAGTCGCTTCCCAGGAAATCGTGATGAACCAGATGATGGGGATTTCTCGTGTCGTGAAGGAAAACAAACTTCCTGGAAGTGTCGATTTTCACTTTCTTTATTATGTGTCAGATTATGTTTGTTTAAAAAGAAACCGTTGTTGTTTCGTCTATACCTATCAAAGAGTATAAATACTATGCAGCATCAGTTGAAACAGCAGTGTTGCGGGGGTTGGTGCACAGGTGTAACTAATACAATGTATACATCTTTGAAAAAAGTCTTATTAGATTGCGTAATGTATATTTCTATAAAATAACCAAAATCAGGCGCTTAGCAGCTAATAGACCACAGCTCACTCATGGGATAAACTCTATACAGGTGTGCGGTTAAAAACTAAAGCCCAGGATCCACAAATCACTTGAGCCGGGCGAGCGACGAGGACCGGTGCAGGTAGTCCCGGCTGGAGGACTTCATGATCGGCGCTTCCCGCGAAAGTGAGGCCTTGATCGCTATCCGCATCGCCATCGGGAGAGTCTGAAAAAGGGGAAACGGGAAAGATTCATAGCATCGTAACACCAGATGGTCCAGCGTTTGTGGAGCGGCTCATTATCGACTTGTGGTTGATTTGTTGCAACAGATTTTCCGGGCGCGTTGGCGGCGGCCATTGGTTGAGGTTCGGCGCGCTTCTTCGTTTAAGCGGTCTATTTTAAGGAGGCCGCAGATTGTGCTTCGTCGAAGTGTATCGCAGCGAAAATTACTACTTGTGATGCGAAGAGACGCGATTTTTTTCGTGTGCTGCTTGAAAAAGTTTAAAAATATCGACCCTGTTGTAAGACGGGGCAATTGTTCGAAGATCGGCGCGGCTACGCCGTCCGAGTATCGAGCAAACATTGTGTACATTCACGGAGCCTGTTAAAGTTCACCATATCTCTTCTCGCGCCAGAACTGTCATTCGTAACGGAGGTCGATCAGCTTTTGCGCTAAGATCTACGATGGCAGTGGTACAAGGTTCAGTTTGGCGAACCCGAGCAAAAAAACAAAAAAAAAACTCCGCAACAAACATAAGCAACAAATTTGCACTGACGATCAGACTCAAAGTCTTCCTGTTTTCTCTATTTTCATGGGCACACGTTGCAAAACACAGCACGTTGAAAGTGGGAGGAATTTATGAACGATTCGCTAATGGAGAGGTGCACGCGCTGCTGCGGTATTTCGGTACTGAAAACGCGTTGTTACCGTTGTCCGAACAGAACTTTACACGATGTTCGTTTTTTTTTTTTTTGCAAAACATCCACTTTTGACTTGAAAAACGCAAAATATTTCTTTCGCAGCGCAAACTGTCCAGTGCACCTGTTCACCTGCGTGATTTCGGAGAACATTGTGACCTGAAAACGTCCAACGCGGAGCACCTTGACCGAGAGTTCGGTGGTTCACATGAAATAAGAACATTTTTTGCTCGGGTCCGCACTATGATACGATACATGCCACGATGTCACACGCACGACATTTACGACGTCGATAGTAATAAAACCTATCTCACTTTTGAAGGGCAGCTGTTGTTTGGCCTAAGCTAAATATAGCGGACTAGCAACAATCTTTTCTTGACACCTGATCAATATCGGGTAACGCACATTTTTTGAACTCCAATTGCAACAAACCAACACCCTAGTCGCGAAAAAAACACTCACCTTAACATTCTCAACATGATGCAGCGGATAATGCTTCTGGTGGTGAATCCTGGCCGCTGGAGCTGTCGTTTTGCGATGTGACAGTGGTGTCGACGGTGGCGTCGATCCCAAGTAGCCGTAGCTGTCCAGTCTGTCTCCTCTCCTGGGATACGGAGCACCATTTCCTCCATTACCCGCTGGCACTCTCAACGAACCCCGCCGTGACAATGGCCGGCCGTAGCAGTACACGTCTTCAAACTCCCCATCGTGACTGCTGCTACTGCTCAGCGTGTCATTGTCCAGCTCCTCGGCGATATCACATGTGTACATCGAGAACCGATTCAGGAATCGGGGTGTGATTTTGAGCGCGTTCAGCACGTTCATCGGCTGGAAGTGCCGGATGCCGTTCTCGTCCAGTACGGTGTAGGCGATCTTGCCAGCAAGCACTTCATGGCTGGATTCCCGCGGGATGACAGCCTGGATGCCCTTCTTGATGATCAGGAAAGCCTTCGGACAGTGTCGCTGGGTTTGTCCACTCTTCAGGAAGAACTCTTCAATGGCAAGTTGATTGTTGGTGTAGAACAGCGAAATGGGAACATCCTTGGATGTTTCGATCGCGAGCTTCTTGGTAGGAGCATACGAAAGAGCTCCACTCTGTCGGATCAACTCTCGCAGCTTATCACTACTAGTTGCGTGAGCCGGAGTCTTCTCCAAACTATCGATCAACTCCCGATACTCGTCGTCATCCTGGGCCAGCTCCTCCATAATCAACACTCGGTTGATGATGGTGAAAAGATCATCATCCTTGTTCAAATCCTTGAGCGCTTCCGGATGCTTCATCAGATACTCAAACGTCTCAGCTTCTTTACTGTTGCCCAACGCAAGTGCCAGTCCTTCGGACTTTTTCAACAACGCCGTCAACTGATCGTGGTTCGGATCTATCATCAACTCCACCAACGCACACTGTGCCTTCTCCTGAATACTATCCACCACGGCAGCTTGCAAAATCTCCGCAATATTGACAGTGTCCTCAGCCAGCCCAGAAGTCTTCAGTCCACTCACAATAGACTTGAACAGATTTTCGTCCTTCTTCAACAAATTGACAAACGCTTCCGACATACGATCATTGTCCATCAGCTGACAGAACTCCTCGATCGCTGTGTGGCTTGCAACAGCCGTCTCTCCACTCTGCTCGTTATCTCCGACCAACGCGGTAATCGTTTTCAACTTTTGATCAATGTTGTTCTTCACGATCGTCTTGTTTACCATACCAGCCAGGTAATCCACCGCAGCCGGATTCTGCATCACGTGCTGAAGCTCCTCGATACTGTATTCGCCGTTGGACATCTTAATCGCTTCAGCGATCACCTCGTACATGGTGCGATTTTCATTCTCGTCAGTATTCGCCAAGATTGAAGCCAAGTTAGTTGCCAATGCATCCACCACTCCCACTGATCCATTGCAAACGGAAACATCCATAGGCTTCCGTTCGTTGAGTTCACATTGCAACGATTCCAGGTTAACCCGACTGCAAACCGACTTCAATCCGTCGAATATATTCTCCAATACATCCACACTACCATTCTGGATGTTGTGTTCGGCAATAAACTTCTGCAGCGCCTTTCGCTCCTTGGTACTTTGCAGTACGTAATCCACAGCGGATGCTTCAACCTGGCGTCCAACGTGCATTCCAGCCTCCGAGAGCTGCTGCAGCATCGAACTGTCCAGCGTCACGATCAAAGAACTCTCCTGCGAGTCCATCGTGCTCAATGTCTGATTTGGCTTCAACAGTTTCAATTCCTCCGGAGTCACGGTGTAACTCTGCACCAAGAACTCTTCATCGCCGTCCTCGGTATCCTTCAGATCCGGAGCCACAAACTTGGGACCATCAGCGGTCTGAACAATTCTACCCGGGATGAACGTCACCTTATTCTCCGTCTCCACAACCCGACCCGGCACAAACCGTGGCCCATCATCCGTGTCCACAATCTGACCGGGTACGAACTTTTCTCCGTCATCATCGGTACTGATCACCTGGCCAGGAATAAACGTTGGTCCGGCCTTCGTATTGATGATCTGACCTGGCACGAATCGTGGACCATCCGCCGTCTGCATCGTTTGTCCGGGCACAAACTTGGCACCGTTCTTCGTTTCAATGATCTGACCCGGGACGAACTTGAGTCCTTCGGATGTTTCAATCACCTGTCCGGGTACAAACTGCTCACCGTGATCGGTGAGCACCACCTGTCCTGGGATGAAACCTTCCTCAACGTTCATTCCAGGAATGAATTTAGTATTCGCTTGCTGTTTGATCAACTTTCCTGGGACGATCTTACCCTGTGGCAGCTCTTCCCGCTTTATCTTCTCCGGATAAAACTCGACACCCGACTCTTGCTGAACCATGTGTCCAAATACACACAGAGAAGGTTCGGTGATCTTCATGTTATCACTATCCATAACCAGCCCAACCGGTGTAGCTTCACTAAACTTGACGGCATCAATAGTCGAAGCGATTTCAAACATCAACTCTCCATTCTCCGCCACCGTCGTTGATCCCGGCATAAACACATCACCGTGCTTCGTGTGAACAATCTGTCCTTGGACAAACTTGGATCCTTCCTTGGTTTCAATGTTAACTCCCGGCACAAACTTGTCTCCTTCGGTGATACCGGGAACAAACGTATCGTCCACGTATTGTCCAGGTACGAATTTGGAACCCTCCGGTGTGACAACCGTTTTGCCTGGTATAAACTTGGAAACCCCATGTTCGTCAACCACCGTTTGGCCTGGAACGAATACCATTTCCTTGTTGGCACCCATCACAGTATGTCCAGGAATAAACTTCTCCTTTCCGTTCACCGTGATCGTCTGTCCGGGGACGAACTTGACTCCCTCTGGCGTTTCAATATTTTGCCCAGGTACGAACACGCCCGTAGCTTCGTCCACAACCCCAGCCACAAACTTGCTGACACCTTCGGGCGTAACGATCGTCTGTCCCTGCACGAACTGGGGCTCGTCGTTGATGGTCAACACCTGACCGCACACGAACTTTCCGTCGATGATCTTTCCGGCGATAAAGTTCTGCGGTTTACCCGCCTTCGTCAGACTGATCTCACCCGGGATGAAGTGGATCGATCCTTCGTGGGCGGTGATGGTTACCCCTGGGACGAACTCGAGGATTCCGTTCTGGGACTCGAGCGTTTGGCCGGGTACGAAGGTTGGTTTGTTGTTTATGGTTAGTGTTTGCCCAGGGATGAAGACTTCCTGGTGGTTGACGATGAGTTTAACGCCGGGGACGCCGTCGACGGTGGTAGCTTGGGAGTCTTGGATGCGGGCGATGACTGAGGCGAGGTCGTCCAGATGGGGGAAGAGTTCCGATTGGGAGGCTAGCTTTTCCTCTACGTGGGCGAGGGCGTCCAAGGTTTCTGGGGTGAGGGATTTCATTGCTTTGAGACGATCGGATTTGATTTCGATCTTGGTTGGGTTAATTGTGCCAACGTAAGAGGCTGCCTCCATGCCGGAGGATTTTTCGAGGATCGCATGATCGACTTGGATTTGTTTGGGGGGTAGTTCGACGGGGGTGATTTGAACGGGTTCTGGAAGATTCTTGATCGACACTTCGTTTGCGCTGTTTTCGGCGGCTTCCTTTTCCAAAGTGTTCCAATCCCAGGACTCGATCATTGGCTTGACTAGGTCACCAAGTTCACTTTCTTGCGTGATTAGGTGTTCGCTGAGTTTTAAAGCGTTGAGTTTCTCGGCGAGTTGACGTTCACGACGTTCTGTGGCAAGGCGGACAGCCTTTTCGCGATGAGCTTCGATGAACTTTTGTTCTTCCTCTTCCTTAAGATCTTGGACCTTTTCTTTTTGCTCGAAAATGTTTGCGATGCTCGAGAGATTGGATTTGCTCTTTGGTTTTGGACGTTTAGCTTCCTCCTTTTCACGCTTTTTGATGACCTCTTCGCGAGGACCTTCACCCTCGTACAGTTGCTCCAGATCGGTTTGCTCGACAGTTTTCAGGCTGACGGAAACGCTGTTGCCTTTTTTGAGTTTGATCAGCAGCTTGTCGGATTCCTTGGCAAGCATTACATCGCGAACATCTCCGTCGCGGACGGCAGCTTCCAAGCGGGCTGGGAATACCAGCCCAAAGTTTCGTTCATCAACTTTGTACACGTAGAGGCTTTGCTCAATTGGTTTGTTCTTCTGAACCAAGATGCTGGTGAGTGTTTTCTGCGCTTCGTCGGTATCGTCCAGAACCGGAAACACGTACCGGAACGCAACGACGACTGCATGCTTGCGATTTCCGTAGTTTCCTGGCTGGTAGTGATGGGGGTCTAGCTCGCCGGCAATGTTGGTAACTTTGCACTTTTCTTTGCGTGAAGATTTGATCAGGCAGACCGGTATGAAGTGGTGCGACGGAAGTCCGTACGACTTCCCCGTCACTCGACAGAACCGTTTGGCATCTGCTGGAGAGATTGGTGGCAGCATGGGGAAATAGTTTGGCTTCGGCAGTGACCGGCACTTGCCGGTGATGCGACAGAAAGACATGTTGGCTTCCTGGGAGGTCTGGACGTGTCTGTTGAAATTTCACTGTTCTGTTGCCGCTCCAGGCAACAGCGGAACATTTGCTTAATTGCTGCTAGATTTAGGTTGATCTACTTTTTCGAACTCTCTTCCTCGAGTTCTGCGCTATTAATAGCGGCGACGGCGTGTACACTTCTTCTGCACCAGCGCGCGATTTGACTAATGCGATTCCCGATCCAGAAGCACGTGCTGTTGAGTCTGTCTGACGCCGAGCAGCATCGTCTAACTCAGACGAGTGAGTCAGTGGAGCATAGATTTTCGGGGATTTGCTCAGACCTCAGGTTACTTCTGGACCAAATGCAGTTCTATTTTTACCCAGGCAATGTTGCGCTTTCGCGGAAAATTTGGGAGTTTTCCTTCTTCTTTACTTCACCGGGGGGTAAAATCTTGAAGTCACTGCTATTCGACCTCCAAATCTTCGCAAGGTACGGTATTCTTCCGTTGTTTTCCCGCAAAAATTGAGAATGATTTTGACTGACAGCTTCTGTTCCTTTTAACGCGAGCACAAAACGAGAGAGCCTTCGGTTTCCACTAAAAATAAAATGCGTTCGTCACGGCTTTTCTGGCCTTTTGGTCTTCACGGTCCCGCGAAATCACAAAATTCCTCGGTGATATTACGTGAAAATGCTTTATCTTCTAGGCAGGCTTCCCCGTTTCTTCAATTATTTTTAATTCTGCGGATCATCAACCACTCTTGACAGTGATCTCGTAAATCTTGGCTCTCGTTGACACTTTACAGCATCCGAAACACGCCGCTGAGTCAAACGACTGTTGTGTCACAGTATCACTTTACACTTGCTATGAATGGCTGTTTTTCTTCCTCGAACTTGATTCACAAAATTTCACAAATTTCCACGCAAGTTCCAGATGATGCTCTGGTGCCGGGTTCTGCAGGCCGGAGTGGATCAAGTCGCGTTTCAACGATCGTTTTCGAGTGACTGTCCGCGGTAGACTGATGCCGCCAAAGTGGGGTGTTCTGCGGCAAACGTGAGAACTGGTTTTAAATATAAATAATTTTCCCGCACCCACTTTTATTCTAAAGTTTCCACTCGCGTCGTCTCGCGTGATCTTGCTTGGCTCTGGCTCGCAAATCATCGTCTAGAGAACTGAGGAAAAGCGAGCGAAAGAGAAAGAGTGGAAATTTGTTCTCTCGCGAGAGCGGCCAACATTAGGAAAGGTGTGTTTTGCACCTCTATGTTGCACATGTTAGCTTTAGACTGTGTATTTCTGAGAATGAGAGAGTAGGTGCGAACGTGAGAAAGAGTTGACGAAGTGCGAGAGAGTTGTGAGATATTGAAGGGATTTCGAAAAGTGTAGTACAGTCATCCCACATATTCGGAACACTCACAAATTCGGAACACTTTTGTGATAATTTGTCAATAGCATGCCAAATGTAGCTTTTCTCTCGACCCTACTATTTTTAAGACCTTTATTTGGACATTTTATTGCTATTTCATTAGTTAAAAGTAGTACTTTTTGAACAAAAAACTTCACTTCAAGACTATTTTATCCAGAGCAGCAAAACACTGCCTCCAAATTGCCTGTTCCATGATTGTGGGATGTTATTGTGCCTCCCACAATTGTGGAACACCTGAATTTAACTGATATTTTCACAAAAAAAGTTATCAGACCATGGATAAAACATCACTAAGCTTGAGTTTCACTGGTTGCAGTGTGTGAAGTCATTATTTTGTTACAAATATGTACTCCTGGAGAGATCCAAAGTTTGTTTACATCCGTAAGAAAAAAGTGTTCCGAATTTGTGGATTTCAAGGGTCAAAGTTTTTCTTCAAAAACTTGATATAAAAGTAAAAATTTGCAGTTGTTCGATACAGCATTCGAAAGATCGCATGAAAAGCTTTCAAATGAAGGTAAAAGCGAATCATTAAGTTCAATTACCGATTTGCTATGATTTTTTGAACATTGGCCGATCTGTAAACTGTTCCGAATATGAGGGATGACTGTAATTGCAACGGTCAAACACGTTTTTCTTAAAAAGGTGAGTAGGATGATATTTCGATTTTTTAAGAAATATGACAGGTTCAAGATAATTTAAAAAAAAACTCTTAGAATTCACTTTGAAACTAACTTTTTTTTAACAAGAATTACTGAAAATAACACCAGATGTATGACTTCAAATTAATCTGCAGTAATGAGCGTTGTTTTTCCGAGGCAACAGTAAACATTTATCCAACCGCGTTTATTGTCTCTGGCGTGCGCCCCCGAATCCTTGACGGAAAAGTCGCCGCGATGCAATCCGTCACTCCTTCATCACTTGGGCCATTTTCATCCTTTTGCGGGAAATCACTCGACAGCTTGGGGATCCATCATCGTGCAAGAAAGAAACAGATCGTGATTTCTTTCCAAAACAATTACCGTGCAGAGTCAAGATGCTGAAGGTCGTCCAAGAAGACTTTCAAAAGTTATGGGATCAATTAGGTTCAAGATCGTCGAATCAAATGATCATGAGATCCCGGATGAGCCGGAACGTTGATCCGCGGAGCAACTGTCAAGCAACGGGGGGATTTCCTCGTCATCGCCCATTGGCCGTTGTTGACCCAAGAAGTCTAGCGACGCCTGTCGGCGATATTTTCCGCCAGTAGTGGCTCTTTATTTTGGAGGACAGCACTTTCACTGTTCTGGCTGACGTCGGATTTGCTGCCGGCCCGGGACGACGAGCGAAAGTGCATTTATTTTGGCGGATTGGATTTGCGCGAAATTTGTGACATCTCGTGATGGTAGGGCCACTTTACGTACGATGACATCGGGGGAAATTTGTTCAAGAAACGGCGCAGTTTTTTTAAACGAAATCCATGAACCAGGCCTAAAGAATAAAATTGCGCTAACATATTTTGGCAGAAATTTTCTAGTAAATGTTAGGCCGTTGCAAATATTTTTCAAAGTTTATGTTTATGTTTAAATCAGGAGGCAAACAAATATTTTTCCAAAAAACTTCAAAATTTCCATGAAAAATGAAGTCTAATCAACTGAAAACAATCTAAAATGCATTTTTCTGCGTTGATAATCATATTAAGCATGTTTGGGCTTGTTTAAAATGTTTTGATTTTTTCTGAAATTCCGATGTACAGCACCGCAAAAGTTTAAATAAAATTAAATTGTGTCTTTACTTAGATATTTTGGGAAATAATGATGGCAAAACTACTGGACAGGTGTATAATGCAATTTAAAACACTTTTTTCATAAAAATGTTGAAACCATGGCTGGTAATTTCAATTTTTATACGAGCAATTCCATGTCAAATAGGGAATCGGTTGTACCCGACCCTCTCCGATTTCAATGAAACTTTGTAGACATGTTATCCTAGGCATATATAAGCCATTTTTGTGTATATGGAGCCAGTTACACTCGATAATGACATTTGAGAAGGGCGTAAGTGTTTTAAATAATTTTGTATTTCGTAATTCAAATATTGCTATATCTCGAAGCCGTTGCATCGTATCAAAAAGTGGTCAAAGACAAACTTGTAGGAAATTTGACGGGCTTTCCGAAAAAAATACACTGAAAGAAAAAACACTCCACTTTTATGAGATTTTTTGATTTTTAAGTTTAAAAGTCAAATTTGAAGGTGAGCCCACGATATTTTTTCGTTCAAAATGTTTGTGAAAATAGCCTAAGATGTTACAAAAAGACTCTCGAAAAATGCAGGATGGAGCAACTCACCTAAAAAAATACAAAAATCATTTACTGAAACTGTTTTTTTGAAAATTGCTCTGAACGTCAAAATTTTCAAAATCCGAGTACGGGAATCGATTCTCCAGACAATTTTACATAAAAGTCTCCATACTGACCATTGTCTTAAGTCCAATCCATGTGAAGTTACAGCGATTTTAAAAATAAAAATGTTGAAAAAATAGGTTTTTATGGTTTTTGTCAATTTCTATAGGACAGTCTTGATTTGTCAGTCTCGAAAATATTTTTACCATAATTTTGTCTTTGACCACATTTCAATTGGATGTATGGGCTTACAGATATAAGCTAATTACATTGCTCATAACTGAAAACATAATATTTTTTCAGTGTAGTATAGTAACTTGGATAGTAAATTAGCTTATATCTGTAAACCCGGATTTTGAAAATTTTGACGTTTAGAGCACTTTTCAAAAAAAAACAGTTTCAGTAAATGATTTTTGTATTTTTTTAGGTGAGTTGCTCCATCCTGCATTTTTCGTGAGTCTTTTTGTAACATCTTGGGCTATTTTCAAAAACATTTTGAACGAAAAAAAATCGTGGGCTCACCTTCAAATTTGACTTTTAAACTTAAAAATCTAAAAATCTCATGAAAGTTGAGTGTTTTTTTCTTTCAGTGTATTTTTTTCGGAAAGCCCGTCAAATTTCCTACAAGTTTGTCTTTGACCACTTTTTGATCCGATGCAATGGCTTCGAGATATAGCAATATTTGAATTACGAAATACAAAAATATTTAAAACACTTACGCCCTTCTAAAATGTCATCATCGAGTGTAACTGGCTCCATATACACAAAAATAGCTTATATATCCCTAGGATAACATGTCTACAAAGTTTCATTGAAATCGGAGAGGGTCGAGAAAAAAGTACCTAAAAAATTACTGTTTTGGGCTGGAATTGCTCATACTTTTTTTTTTTAATTTAAAATAAAATTAAATCAAGGTATATAAAAATACAAAAATGATATTATGTTAAATTTATTTTAAAGCTATTCTCAAACAATTAAGAGCCAAAATGCTATCAATAGATATAGATAAATATAAATCAGAAAAAACGTTCTTTGCATGGAAAACTTAAATAATTGATTTCCAAAAACTGTGCAAACCATTTTTTACAGATAAAAATATTCAAAAAAATCAATTTCACTGTTAAAATGTAACTTCTGGAGTGAGTATAATTGAAAAAAAAAAAAAACAGAAAATTTCTAATAGTTTTTTTATTTCAAAATCTAACCAAAAATATCCGATTTATTTAATATTCTCAGCTCCTCGAAAATATAAAGGTTGAGGTTGCCTTTCTTTCATAAAGAAATTTTTAAATGAACGCAACTAAAAAATCCTAAAAATTATCCCTCCTATGACTTAAAAACGGTGACCTTAATCAAAAAAGTTGGAGCGTAAAAAAGTAAAAAAATAAGCTTTGTTGAAGACAAAAAAATGTTCTGAAAAATCCTGCTCAAATAGTTTTCATTTACGTTTCCTTTTTGTTTGTCTAGTCCCCTTCGTATAGACTGTTGAACTTTTATATGGAAGATCTAATGATGAAAAATAGTTTCTTATTTTTGCACAGCAAAAGTTTCATACAAAAAAGTCGATTTGCGAAAACCTTGAGAATTACTCTATTCACAAGAACAGCTTACTCATAACTTAAGGTCACTGACCTACTTTTGTTTGAAACAGTCACGTTTGTGACTCATCTTCACACAAAAATAAGCAGATTTCCCGGCAATACCTAGAAAAAAAACCTCCCAAATCGTCCGCCAAGCCGCGAGTGTCCGCGTCGGTCCGGAAAAGTGTCAATCAAAAAATCTGTGCTGATAAATGAAGTGGTAAGCCGCTCTCAAACGGGTAAAATCATTCATCCACTTCCCGAGAATCGCCGTCCGGTTTTGGCTTCGTTGGTTAGTGCCCCAAAATAAAACGTTTATTTTTCGTGTGTTTGACAAAGGCAGCTCGCGCGGCTTCCCTCCGCCCTGTTTGTTTGCCATATTTCGTTCGGAATTGTGGCGACGAAAAGACAAATTTTCAGCACTGGGCCAACGAGAGAAATAAATGTGCACGCTGTCAAAGTTAATCACATTTGGGTAAATAACGGTTGACTGTCGTCCGGGACGCGCGGTTCCCCGCACAAAGAGGTCCAAAGTTCGGTTCGCGTCGAGTAAGGTAATTAACTGGAGATCGGCAAATCCCTTACCGAAGAAGTCTCTGTGTTTGACAAATGGAAATTGGTGCAATAAATGTTCATCACCGCGTGGAAAACCCATCACGTGTTTGTTGTTTTCTTCCAAATTGCCGATTATTACGTGCAACTTCCGAAGCTCAGATTCCGCAAGCAGATCTGGTTTGATTGATGACCATTATACGAGTGAGGCAGACAGTCGGACAGACAGGCCGGTCTGTGATCTTTCTTCCGACGATCGGGGCACGACTTGGAGAAATCATCTGGTTGCTGTATTTTTTTTTTTCGCGAGTTTCAATATTTGTCCAATTAGTGGCAAAATAAAAATTTAGTGTGGTTGTAAAATTTTGAAGAAGAAAAAAAAACGAACCTTCACAAGAAATTGGCAACGTTGACGGGTGCCAGATTTTTTGACATTATTTTTTCTTCCCATGTCGGGAATATCTTATTTCTGGTCCTTTGCCTCGTGAGTAATGTTTTCATTTTCTGGTGCCAATCTCGACGAATGTCTTGTTTGAAATTCAGGGGAAATGTCTACTTCTTTGATTGTGAGCAGTAGTTTGATGTGTTTTGTGTGCTTATTTAATTTTTTAAATTGCTTTTTTTTAGTTTAAAAAACATCTTCAATTTTAGTTTACCAAATTCATCGTAATAATCTAGCTGAGATAAATCTTAAAAAATTGCTAATGTGCTCATTAATTTAACAAAAATCAAAGGGATTGAGCTAAAATTCTCTCACTTTTTCAAATATAATCTTGCTTACATATTAGTAAATTATAAAAGGCCAGATTATGCAAACTTTAAATTGTTCATAACTGTATTGATAAAAGAAATTTTATTAAAACTTCTTTTAATAATGAATCTGTACCGAAAAATCCACGAAATGTCCTCACGTAAAACAATATGAATGTTGATAGTGTTCAATTTTAGTGTTCAAATTCACTTTAAGAAAAAACTAAGGGATT
This sequence comes from Culex pipiens pallens, assembly GCF_016801865.2. Classification (NCBI taxonomy): domain Eukaryota; kingdom Metazoa; phylum Arthropoda; class Insecta; order Diptera; family Culicidae; genus Culex; species Culex pipiens. The sequence goes on from NC_068939.1 coordinate 26,978,239, forward strand.
TTTGTCATATTTTAATGTTTGAAATTTAACATTTTTAAAAAGTCAAAAAGTTTTTCATGTTTTTTACTTTGAAATTAATAACCAGTTCAGGAACCAGTTTACTATAAAAAGTTATACAAATAAATAATAAAGTATAAATATCATTTTATTTTTCTGAAATCAGTCAAGAAAATTATAAAAAGTTCGGAATAATATTTCAAAATACATTTGTGATCAATTGCACAATTTAAATTGTAGTTGATTTGATTTAAACCATATTTTTTTATAATTATGGGATTAACTCACCGATTTTTTCAGCGAATTCGAAAAAACTTACAGAATTTTTAACTGCTGTTTAGTTCGATAAACTGAAAATTTCCGAATTCGGTTAAAATTTACCGAAATTCGGTTATGAAGTTCATTATTGTTCATCGTACAACCGAAATTCGGTAAAACTTTGTACATTTAAACAAATGGTTTACCGATCTAAACTTAACCGATTTTTCAACAACCGAATTCATTAAGAAACTAGTTTCCCTTTTTAATAAATGACATAATTCATATTTTTAAGTGAACCAATAATAGTTTCGAAAAAAAATTGTATACACTACTACAGAAACCTCAATTATCATGTCTTAGAAGCTAACAAATTAATAATGCCACGCGTCTCCATGTCCTGAGTTGTTTGATTCCCTAATACTCAAGTCATAAACAAATTATCCCACCCCAAACGAAACAAATAACACTCGCCAGCTGTCATTCCGAATTTACTTCGTAATTCACCACATAGAACAACCATACAGCCTATTCATAAAAAAATAAACTCTCTTCATACACGTGCCAGAGAGACAAAAAAAAGCTCTCACATATGTTGTTTGGCGAAAAAAAAAGAAGCATGATATCTCTATAACACCGCGCTCGAGTTATTAATCCATTAGCGCGCAGAGCCGGCTGCGGCTGAGTTGCGGTCAACACTCCATAACAGCAGCGGACGCGGTCTGCCAACCATCATCCGTGTGGACCAGGGAAGCAGCAGAACCGACCTTACTTTAGTTCAAATGATTCACGACGACATTGGATAGTAGGAATTTCCTGGGATATTCGATATTCGGAGAGTTCGTCCGACCGATTGGGGCGACATCTGTGAGATTTTGCTTTCCAATAGATGGCATTGCGCTGAAAACGGGGGAGCTTGCCAGCAGATGTCGATGCTTGGCGGAAAAGGATCGCGCATGCGTCGGATGTTCGCGAGAGCTGACAGATTCTCCTGAAATCTTGGGTGAGAGATAAACTTGGCGCCAACAATCGTTGGCGGACACTTGTTGAACTGCTCAATTTTACGTGTGGTGGTCATCAAATTTGAACCCGGCTAATCCGGATTGGTTCTAGTTTACAGCACTTACCTTGGAGCCGTTCTCTTCGTCGGACTGTTCGTCCCGGTTACTGTTGGTGTGGTCTTCGTTGCTTCTTGTGGGACGATAACGGTTGGTACATTCGGACGACGACGCGATCGACGACTTCCGGCTGATGCTCGATGACAGCAGAAGGATCTCGTCTTTGGTGGAGTACGATTCGCCAAAGTCTGAGCAAAGCAGACAGTTGAAAAAAGATCAATAATTAGAATTTATTCCGTCGATCACATAAAGATTGCCACAATGTTACACAAAGTAGAGTTACACACGGACGGAAGGTGAAAATTGGCCACAAAATGTCAACGGACTTTTTCCTCCACACACTACCGATTCCTGCTTCAAGATGCTGTGGGGGGAAATCGGCCCCGTAAAAAAGCTGTTTATTACCACCACTCAGTTAAACGAGCCGTCGTAATTTCTTTATTTTTATTTTAAAGAAAAAAGTTCGTTTTCATCGGCTTATTAGTTGCGCTGGGCGCTGCACAAATACACAAACAGGATTGGGAGGAATGTTTACGACGACGAAACAAAAAAAAAAACACAGTAGAGAGTACACCATACGAGACAGGATTGCCACTTGTTCGACGAATTTGCGTTCAGATTTATGGCTTAAGTGGCCAACGTTACAACATCATGGCGGCCCGCTGTAAATGCATTATTTTTTTAGTTCTTTTTTTGCGTCGCAGAGGTTCAAGTAACGGCAAGTTACGCGATGCAATTCGAGAAAGTTGTTGAATGGTGATGATTATTTACGACACGGATTTATTGACAGGAGATGGAGGGCGCCACAGAGGTTTGAACGACAATAAATTTTCATTAGTGTTGAAATGAGGAACAATGCACAGGAATTTTCGAAATAATTCCTCTTTTAAATAGATCCTACCACCCAAAACTGTAATAATAAAGCAAAAGACGTTCATCCTGATTTGTTTTCTAGAAGATCGAAGGAATTTAATCGACTGAGGATTGTTCTTAAAAACAAGTGTCAACTGTTCATAATTTTTTATGTTCAAGTTTCCTTTCTAACATAAACAGTAATAATAATTATGGTAATATTACATCACGGAGTATGTACAGATTTTGAGTCGGAAGACGTGTAATTTTACCCCGAAAAATGTGTAAATTTACGTATTTTTATGTGAAATTCAAATGTTGAAGCTTCGAGAGAACAGCATTTGGTTTATTTCAACGAAGTTTTGAAATATTTTGCCATATTCTGGGCACCCTATTGTCTCTGTTCAACCGATTGTTGTGTCTGATCGTGGCAACTATATCCCACCGTGACCGTAAATTCGCGTTTTCCTCGTGCGATTTCGCGTAGTCTTTAACAATGCATTGTTTATGTTTTTCAACGAACTCCCACACAAACGCGCTCGCTCGCTGTCATTTTCGTGTTGTTTTTATTTTCGTTCGCGAAGGTAAAAGTGAAACGTTCACCTGTGTAAAGGTGTGCCCAGAACATCTTTTGGCAGAGATGACGCTGACTGATGTCTGGCAGGCAGGTTTTTCATAAACACGTTCAAGTCTATTTTCGTAACTCAAAGCATCGGAGATGCGCCAAAAAGATCTGTTTTTCTTTTTTTCCTTTCGCTGTGACAGATTGGTCACACCCAAAACGACTTCAAGGTCATCGCCGGATGCAACCGAAATTCCTCAGCCCGCGCGCAACTGACACCTTTTTCGACGTTCGAGTGACGAAATCTAGCGCGTTGACCGTGTTCGAGTAGCGATCGATAGTCGCCGGCGCAGCTTTTAACACCCCGGTTCGAGGCAAAGGAAAACGAGTTGGCAACGCCATGTTGGTTCCACGATTTATGTGCCCTCGCTAAACGGTACATGCAATTTGCCGTAACATGCATAATTTTTGTCGCCACCCAGTAGGGGAAATGGTTCAAACTTTGGTTTAGTTTGTAAAAACATCCCTTAATCCAAATGAACGCACTTTGATACTCCAGTTTTCACAGCGGCGAGTTGGCCGTGCGGTTTGATACTTTTTTGGGATTACATATTTTTTTTCCTAGCGTCTGCCAGATGTAAATTTACACATTATAAGAGGTAAAATTAAAGCTTTTTTCTGACATGAAAGATATACTCCTTTTTAGATGAAATTTTACAATGATTTTTTTACTGTGCAGATTTTTTGAAATTAAAAAAACACTTTTTTTTAAATATTGAAACAAAATAGAATCATTTATCCTACAAAACAATCTAAACTGTAGTGCACCTTAACCCAACTGCATCCCATAAGTTTATCCCCCGACTAACTCAAAAACTGACTTCGAAGTGCCACGAGCAACGCATGAATGTGTGTGTGCGTTTATAGTTGCCAAAAAATCTCAGCATAAACAGTGCCCAACCGGGTGGGGATTCCTGGTGTAATTATAAACGTCATGATTTATGGCACTTTTATAACTGTTTCGTGCGACCAACAAATATGAATCGGCCGCGGCAGACAGCAAAGCTGACTTAGAAGTGGGTATCAACTTGCCACAACCCGGCTCAACCTGTTCGGGTGGGGTGGTTTTTATGTGTTCGCGGGAACAGTTTAGGCCATGCCACTTGCGATCTGTCAATGTTGATCCTCGGATAATACCGGAATCAATTTGGTGCGGGTTTCTGGGAACGTTTTTGGTCGGGAGTTGACTTTGTTGTTACTTTTAATGGAGGAGCATGGTGATTTAAGATGACTCAGTGCAAAGATGAATAACCGTGCGTCTCCATAATATTGAACATAAATTGACCAATATTTCAGTTTGCTTCGTTTCAAAATCAAATGTAGGTTGAACTATTTAAAAAAATCATCATAATTGTTTTGTCCAATACATCACACAACTTTTTGAAAGTTGTTTTTGCGGACATTGAAACGGTCAGTCGGTAAACGAAGGCGCAAAGATTTTTGTTTCCATTTTTTTAGTGTTTTATTAACCAATTCCCCCAACAATAAAGACCAAAAATTAATATTTTAGACAATTTTTCAAAATTTCTTACGCCGGATCTACAATCGAACTTACGCAAACTCTTGCGAAAACAATCATCCAGTTGATTCAAATGTCAGTGGAGTATCGATCGTCGTTTGCTGCGATCCATGTCTGACATCGACGAAACAAAGTAAAAAGTAAACAAAGGCAAAATTCTGCGATTTGCCATTGTAGATCAGGCTTTACAATTCGAACAACGATTATTGTATGCTCTGTTTATTTGGTTGAAACTTTATGAGTAGTTTATCATCAGGTCATCAAGCAAAACTTCAAAATTGGGTCAAAATATGGTTTGGATTTTTTGATGATTTTCGGTTTAAATTACTAATTTTGCCTTGAATCTTACCCCAAAAAAATTAAATGGGCCATTTTGTTCTACAAAATCGCCAAATCTGCACCGATTTGGTTAAACATTTCACCAGGATTATATTTGAATCCAATCTAAGGCCGTTGCAAATATTTTTTGAAGTTTATGTCCTTCGACCTTGGTCGGGGTCGAGGGGGGGGGGGGGCATAATCTCAACATCAGAATGAAAAAAGTGTTTTAAAATGCATTTTACACCTGCCCAGTTGTTTTGCAATCATTTATTTTCAAAATATCAAAGTATTAAAGAGATTTTTTTTTTCGCCGAAAAAAAAACTATTTGCGTGCTGTACATTGGAATTCCACAAAAAATTAAAATATTTTTGATCGATCCCAGACACGCTAAACATGAATTTGAACGCTTGAAAATGCATTTTAGATTGTTTTCAGTTGGTTACACTTCTATTTCCTTTAAAATTTTGAAGTTATTTGAAAAAATATTTTTTCCCCCTGATTTTTCGGACCGATTTTGAAGGGGGGGACTTTGAAAAATATTTGCAACGGCTTAATCAAAAAATCGAAAAAGATATCGATTTTCTGGCCGGAAAACTGATAATCTGGACCATGCAAAAATTATAGGCTATTCTAGAAAATTTTGATTTTTTGGTTAATATGACCGCCTAAAAGGATTAAACCGAAAGTCATCAAAACATTATGATTTTATTCTAAAAAATCGCTAAATCAGACCGATTTGGCTGAAAATTTCACCAGGGACCATTTTGACCCAAAAAAGCACGCTTCGATTGAAAACTAAAAACTCGAAAACATTTTGAATAGATTTTTATCCTTGGCCAAAAACTAAAAACCTCGAGATAGATAGGTTCCCCTGCATGAATCAGGCTCAAATTTCGGCCTATTTTTGTATACAGAGTCGACTGCTAAATGTTCAAATCGATCCGAGGAACTTTTCGCATAGCGGTTCACGGTAGTGCGTTTCTTTGTCTAATATACCTCAAAAATTTAAATTATTCGATTATTCGCTTTTTTTAGAAATCAAGGTTAAATTAAATGTTTAACATGAAATAGAACTCTTAAAATTTGAGAAAATTTTAGGGTTGAAAGTTTGACTTATTTTATAATTTTGCCAATTTTTTTTATGTATTCTTTTCCAGAGGTCAACTTTGGTTGTGTTTTTCTATTCAATATCATTTCCTTCAATTTATGTTAATATATGCAGTATGCAGTATTTTTTTATTACCCAAGTGAAATGTGAAAAACAAGCAAAATTAAAAATTGTGGCTGTATAAACATGAAAAAACTGAAAAAAACAAAAGTATTGATATGAGGTGGTAGAATAAACCTAATATTACCAGAAACAAAACTTTAACTTAAAAAGATAAATGCAAATTAAAAAACAAAAATGAAACTAGGAAAGCATAAAACAAGGGAAGTAGGGGGAGAGGGGGTAATATGCACCCCCTAAGGGAAAACTGTGATTTCTCAACCATTATAGCATTACAGTGGAAGAATTTTGTTCGATGTTCTAAAAAAAACTATTGTTTTTCGTCATCCATGTGAAAAAAATCTTATAAAACCTCAAAATTGTTCGAAAATATCAAATTTCTAAAAACATTTTTGATTCATTTCAAACAACCATGCGGGGCAGTATGCACCGCAACATTGGGGCAAAATGCACTACAACAACGGGGCAAAATGCACCGGGTAAAAGCAGTTTTCACTAGTCACCACTAGATGACACCGCTGTTTTTACAAAGGAGCTTCACAGGGGGGCATTTTGCCCCGAACACGCTTTTTGCGGAAAATTTAATTAAAAATGCATTTTTTATGTTTTTGGACTCATCTATCTACAGAATAATGAAGATTATGGCAAAAACTATATTCCTCTACACTTACAATATCAATAAATGCTTTTTATATTGTCCAAAAATCATAATGAATGTTCAATGAAAATTAGATGAAAACACAACATTTTAAAGTTTTGCAAATAACATTGACTGTTTTTATCCTACCATGCTCATACTTTTCCAGCATGGTTTAGCAAGCAACTTCTATGATTTCTTCCCCGGAAAATTCTTCCAAATACCGAGAAAAGCAGGGGGTGCATTTTGCCCCAGGGGTGCATGTTACCCCCTCTCCCCCTAATATTTTTCATGCAACAAAATTTTCCAAAAATAAATCTCCTGAACAAGGGAAAAATAAAACAAATTTGGGCAGTGGAGGGTTAAACGAAGATCGACTATCAGAGAGTCGACATTTTAAATGATTAATAAAAATAAATACAAAAATTTCAAATCAATAAATTTAAGCTTGAAGTGAAAAACAATTTGCTGTAAATAAAAATGTTGCTAATATTTATTTATTTAAATAAGTTTAAATGAGCGCACATAACAATAATATAAAAAACAACACAGGATAGTCCCAGTTGAATGACCTTATGACAATTCCGCAACATATTTGAAATATATCGCCCAAAAATTCATGTTTTTCTTCGTATAAAAATGTTAAAAGGCCGCTTGCTTAATCCCTCATGTCAACAAACATGAATAAACATAACCCGGCCGGTACCCAGACAAAACAACCCACCGCAAATGCCAGCCAGACACGGTTGGCCATGATCGACCATGATCTTCACACCCGAAACGTTTGCGGTTAGAACGTGACAACACCTCTTCTCTCTCTCTCTATCTCTCTCTGTCATCACACCGAAGAAAGATTACCTTTGTTCCACAAATACCACATGGTAGTAACATACACCCACACAGACACATACAGAAGAGTCATTGCATACCCGGTTTGACCTCCGCCGAGGCGGTGACGATCTCGTCTTTCAGCGTCATTTCCGGCCGGAAGGTCTCGGAACTGCGCGCTGACAGTCGCTGACGCCGGGATCAGGTGGGGACGGGGCGGGGTTGATTGATGGATTTTTTGGGAGGGTTGTGAGTTTCAAGTTTGCACTTTTCGTTTCGTGGTCCGTGGAGAGAAAATTTAATGAAGAAAAAAAAAACTAACGCACTAACGGTTGAGTTTCTTCACACTACTTTGAACTGACGACAGCGTGATGATGGAGCCGGATCCCCTAGAATTTGTGATATTTTGAGTTTATAAAGAGATTTTTAACCCAGTTTGTCACATTTTTGTTTTTCGTATTCAAACAATTCTTGTGGCAATTTATCTATTTTCAAAACATTTCTTCAAGTCTGAACAGTCTGACTTCTATGTAACACCTGTTTTCGGTCTTTTCCCGGCACCTTTGGGAATAACCTAACCAAAACATTCGAATGAGTCAGATTCTTCCCTCTAGAATGTGTCTTTCTAAATCCGTCCTTAATTTGTGACGGAATTCGGATCAGCTAGAAGAAGAACGTTACTCACCACAGCCGACCAAACTAACCAATCATCAGACATTGAAAGTTAGGGTTGGTCAGTTCGAGGGAAAATCTGTTACCGTCGCAATACTTGGGATGTCAAACTTTGCGTTGACCATCCCTAGCGAAAATCTGCGCACCCCCCAAAAAGGTGCGGCTAATTTACGACCGTAATAATCTTTCAGCTAAAAATAACTCACAGTCATGAACTTGAAAATATTAGCCGACGGCGACGGTCAGCCCCTTCTCAAGAGCAGCATTCCTCGTAACGACTCTGGAATGCCTCAACAGATGGCGCGCTTCAGCTGACTACGCCTGATTCACCGTCGTTCGAAAAACGATTTCTTCTAAATGCCATCGACCCGTTGCACACCTTTAGGCGCGAGTTTACATTGTATCGCCCAGGTCAGCGCTTTGCAATCAGTTTTGGTTTTATTTCGCAACGGTGCGAAACTTGAACGATTGAAAAGTGGATGTGGACTTATTTTGGGAATTAATCACACGCAGTGCAATGGTGGTGAATCGCATATCACCTTGTGCCAATAGTGTCGTGGTGTCGTGATGTCGGGAGGACCAAAAATAGTGGCAGTGTTGTAATACTGCTTGGCCAACCTTTTTTTTTTTGTTATTTTGGTACAATCTACTTTTGAAGGAAGGATACTATTTATAGCAAAACGGCTGATCAATTTTGTAATCGATCGCTGGTTACAGTTTCAGGTCGATTATTTAATTGCTCGTTAGTAAGTTTTGGGGTGTTTCAAGTTAGAATTTAGTTTAGCATATAGTTCTGAACTATACACTGAATTTAAAAAAAAATCTTTATTCTAGGAATTTTGCCTCTTTTCCTTATCAAGTAATTGGGGTTTTTGGATTACTAAATAAGGAAAAGAGGCAAAATTCTGAGCTTTGAACCCGTTGTCGTTATACATTGGTCAGAAAAAAAAAATATAGCGTGACAAAATTAATAAAGGCCATACGTTAAAAATGAAAGCATAGAGCCAATTTTTATGGTCATTCAGAATATTTATCATTGCGGGATGACGAGATAGCGCTTCACTGCCTTCAGAAAAGTTGTAGAGATCGCTGTTTTTGAATAACTTTCAAGTCAATTCAACTCTGTTCAGCATGTTCCAATTCGCTGCTATGAAAACCTTAAATGATAGTGCCATGAAACCATTTTATTGGAGATCACAAAGCACAAAAAAATATTCTGAAAAAGGGCTTTGCTTTTTTTTGGTAAAGCTACTCAACATGGCTGCTTCTACAACTTTTTTCAAGGCAGCGAAGCGCTGTCTCGTCATTCCACAAAAAATACATACATTCATTTTTATTTTGTAGTCCATAAATCTTAAGTTCTCCAAATTTAGTATCCTAAATAGTTTTCCGAAATAAAGCGAGACAACATTTTTCTAGACGGCAAAAATTATTATTTAGAGCTTTACTGCCTTCGGGACAAATGATCAGATTCAAAAGGGGCATCTTTTGATTTACTGGACATTTATGTGGTCAAGATAATCTGATTGAATCTGATCATCAGCCCTAAATCATAATTTTTGCCGTCTAGAAAAATGTTGTCTCGCTTTATTTCGGAAACTATTTAGGATACTAAATTTGGAGAACATAAGATTTACGGACTACATAATAAAAATGAATAAACTAATTATTTTTACCTTAAAACCTTTTTGCGTACCGTAAAACGGGGTGACTTTGATAGCCGGGGGACTTTGATAGGTTTGAGATTTTTTCGCAAAATGAAGAGTACAATTAAAATACATACGGAATTGCATGGAATCATACTGACCGGACTAGAGAAAGGTTCAAGGTACTTCTAGAAGAAATTTTCATTAAATTTTGAAAAGTTTAAAAAGTTAGTTAACTATAATTCAGAAAACGTTGATGAATAGCATTATTGTCATATTCTCAAAGTGTCATGATTTTCTCAATGGACATGAATTTGAATCGGAAAACGGAATGCATTTTCGGATTCTTCAGACAATTTCCCACTAGGAGAAGTTAAACGAAGTTAGTAAATAATAAAAATTGTGTGTATTGAAACATAATTAAATAAAATTTCCAAATTTGAAGGCATTTTCAGAAGAACAAATTTTATACAAAATGTGAAATTTTTTGATTAGTGCATCGAATTCAGTTTCAAATGCAATATGAATCGATAATTTTATAAGCAAAACTAGTTTTAACAAATTTCAGGCAAAATTCTTTTAACGATTTTTCCTAAAATTTATAAGTATTTTGTTAAAAAGCTTATAAACTTAGTTAACTAAATATAAACATTGATTTTGTTTGTTAAAACTATATCAGCAACCTTAGCGATGGTACATTCGACGCACAAATAAAATTTGAACACATTTAACCTGATTTTAGCAACAAAAACTATGACAAATCAAAGTCACCCGGCATCCAAAATAAAAAAAAATCAGCTCAACTATTTTTTTAAACACTATTGAAAAAACTTTTACATAGTACATGTTTTAAAAATAAAAGTCTTGAGAAACCTCTTAACAGTTGGAAAATTTTCCAAAAATAAATTAAATTCCTATCCATGTCACCCCGGTTTACGGTAGTTAAATTAGGTGGTTTTTCAGTCTCGTAAATATTTTTACAGGATAGCTCGTCCAATTTCCCATAAGTTTGCCTTTGACAGCATTTCAATTGGATGTAAGGGCTTACAGATATAAGATTAATTACATTGCTAATAACTGAAAATAGAATATTTTTTTCAGTGTGGTAGAAACCAGGTCTGTCATATAGAAATTGCCAAAAACCACAAAAAACACGTTTTTTCAATATTTTTATTTTTAAAACCGCTGTATCTTCCCAAGGATTCATAGGTCAATATGGAGACTTTTATGTAAAATTGTCTGGAGAATCGATTCCCACTGCTGGTTTTTAAAAATTTTTACGTTTAGACCACTTTTCAAAAAAACAGTTTTAGTAAATGATTTTTGTATTTTTTTAGGAGAGACATACCATCCTGCATTTTTCGTCAGTCTTTTAGTAACATTTTAGGCTATTTCCTCAAAAATTTTGAACGAAGAAAAATCGTGACATCACCTTTAAATTTAAGTTTTAGACTTAAAAATCAAAAAATCTTATAGATGTGGCGTGTATTTTTGTTTCAGTGTATTTTTTCAGAAAGCTCGTTCAATTTCCTACAAGTTTGTCTTTGACCACTTTTTGATACGACGCAACGGCTTCGAGATACAGTAATTTTTTAATTACAAAATACAAAAATATTTAAATACCTTACGCCCTTCTCAAATGTTATTTTCGAGTACTATTGGCTCATATACACAAAAATGGCTTATATAGGCCTAGGATAACATGTCTACAAAGTTTCATTGAAATCGGAGAGGGTCGGGTACAAAAGTACCAGAAAAATTCCTGATTTGAGCTTTTTACTTTTTTTGATTTGGATTTTTTTTCTTGTACTCGCAATAAATTTAATTCGTGCACTATTGTTTAGTGTCTCATCTTACAACCGTGCTGTTAATTTTCCGCGCCAGTGATTTTTCTAGTTCTGTCGCTGCACGCGTATCTTTAACGTAAACCCGTCGCCGAAACCCTCGTGAGTATTTGAATTTTTCGGGCCGTGGTGGTTATCTAATTTTAAGCACTGTGCTGTGAAAACGATATTATATCAAATGCTCGTTTGTTTCAAGGAACAAGCGCGTATGTTGTTTTCGCTTGTTTAGCCCCTCTCACTTGCGCCGCTACTCGGTGGAGGTCGTCAAGTGTACTATTTCTTGGCAAACGACACCCGCAGAGAGTTCGGACGAGTTCACGCATATCTTTGCGAAAAAGAAAGAAAAAACGTTTTCCTCACAATCACACAACAACCGCACAGCGTCGCCGTTTAGCGCCTTACATTGTCACGCCAGATTTGAAATTAAAATAAATTAAATACCATGTTCTAGATTCTATAAATTGTTTCGGCAGTGTGGCGGCGTCGAATAACCTCGAACTGCGCGCCTTCAATCACAATGGCAAACCACCACTTCTTTAAAGCCAACTTCTTCGTGAAGCTGCGCAAAGTACTCGGAAAGGACTCGGCTTGGCTGTATTGGTGTGCGTGTGATGTATGTGAACGCGGTGACGGGATCATACCACAGTCAATCACGGTCACTAATTAGGCACGAAAATGAAAACCATCACACCATTACGTCTGCCAGATGATGGAGGCGCCTGGTCCAACGAGAGTTGAACTTCAAATCGCTCAAACTCGGCTTGCGCACCAGTCAGTCGTTGTCGTAATCGAGAGTAAATTCAAGTCAACAACATTGGTCGTGAACTGTGCACAGTGAAAATTAAAAACGAATATTAAATTTCACCAAAATACGCAATGTTGTGAAATTGCTGCAAAACCAATAAAAATATCATATCTACAATTTTAATTCAGCGTGTAGCTTTTTTTTTCTCGCAGTGTAGCACTGACAGCTAGGAGACAGAAATGTCTGTGCCAGACGCGGTGTCAGTCAGTCAACCAGGAGGAGGATCATTGTGCGAGTGGCACTTTTTTTTGTCCTACTATTTTGCGATTTTTAGGTTGACGTCGCGGCGACATCTAATCCCAGAAGTGGTGGTGGTGCAACAAGTGATTGTGCGTTGCACACTTGTGGTGTAAGGAAGTGGGACAAGTTTTGCTAAAAAAATTTTCTTTTATTTATAGAATTTATTTATCATGTTAAAAACTATCTAATATATTTAATTAGCAAATTAGCGTTCAGCAGTTTTCTCAAAAAAAATGCAAAATTTACCATTCGTTCTTGAATTTTGCTATAATTTTAAATTAGTTTTCTCATCAATTTAAATTTAGTATTTTTGGCATTAAAAATAATATCTTTAATTGTTCATTATGTTATCATTCAAATGTTTAAACAAATCACGTATAATCTCCCCAGTTTAATTTAACGTGTAAAAACTACAATTGGATTAAAAAATCAACAAATGATCCAATCATGGTTCAATTGTGGTCCAAACTCAGAATTTACCAATGAGATAATCTTTCATTTTGAACAGATAGAAATATTCATAATCTCTCAAATCAATGAAATTATGGCTATTATTCATGGTAAATAATACGTATAGTGCTTGGATCGGGCTCAAATCTGGACTGGGTGTTCCTTGGCCAAATTAACTATAGACCCGTTTTTGCCATTAGAGTGACCTATGCCATTGGGTTGTCAAAAAACTGGCAATTTTAATCGATTTTCGCTAGAATTGTAACTCCGCGCTTTTTTGGTCGAAATCAAGAAAAAAAAATTTGGAGTTTGAAAAATCGTATGAAAACATCCTACATCTGGAAATATTTTTATCTTACTTTTTGTAATATTTTTTTTTTAAAAGAAAGAGGAAAATTTTGAAATATTATACTTTTTGTATTTTTTTTTGTAATTGAAAGAGGAAAATTTTGGAATATAAAAGAGTAAAGTAGAGTCATGATTCTTTTTTCAAATACATATGTGGTTTTTGCGAAAATTGCATAAAATTACATGTTGGGCTACCCCAACATGGCTGAGGTCAAAAACTATTATTTAAACTTTTGTAGAACTTTATAATGAAATATTCTTAATTTTGGTTTGATTGATAAAATATTTTTTTAAGCCAAAACAAAGTTTTAAATTTACTTATCACAACTGTATTGGAAAATTTCCATCGACTTGTTATTCTTAAGCCACAAAATATACTTAATAGAACATGTCTTTATGCATTTGAGAGGCGAATTTACAATTATCCATCATAATTGCTTTACATTGTAAGGGGTTACATACATGTAAATCGACAAAAAAGTCAGAGGTTGGTGTGAGCACACACTTAATTTTATTTAAAATCTGTTTTCAGGGCATTAAAATATACATTTTCATCTATTATCAAAACAAATTTGAAGACATTTGGTTGTATCATTGCCGAGATATAGCTATTTGAAGTTAGCAGTTTCAAAAAACGGGTGCCACGATATCTCAACACTGCCTTGACCAAATCGGCTCAAAATTTTGGTGAAGACTCGTCAAACCAGTCCTGTGTGCATGACGAAGGCCGATTTTCAAAAAACTTATTTAAAAAAAAGATAAAAATATTTTTGTGTTTTTCATATAAAAAATCGTCAGTTTTTGATTTTTGTATTTTTTTAAAAAGCAAAATTTCAAAATCGGGCTTCGTCATGCACACGGGATATGTCTTGGGAGTCTTCACCCCGAATTTCAGCCAATTTGGTCCATCCCATCTCGAGATATCGTGGCACCCGTAAATCAACTCGGTGTTTCGAGAAAAACACTCAGAAAGTTTGACAGTCCGCTTTGCGCACGGCAAAATGTTGAGCTTAAAATCGTCTCTAACTCAGTTTAATCATGGAATATCTTCATGAATGTTTCAGGAGTGATTGAAAATCATCTTTTTAGTGGTTTCAATAAATTTTCTGTAATATGAAATTTTGTGATTTTCTACATGTATGTAACCCCTTAATCAACTGGATAAAAAAAGGAAAAAAACAAAGAATAACACGTAGGAAATGACTTTTTAGATGTAACATTGGGTAAGTGCACCTATTAACGGTGCACAGCAACCAGAACTTTTGCACCCAGATTTTTGTTGCAGACATTTTAGTATCTTCAAAACTACGGGTACTATCGAAATATTTTTTGATTCTTCCCCTAAAATACTGTCCACAAAGTAATTTACAACAAAATTCACTAATTTTACAATCCCGTAGTTGCAGGATTGGGTCCGTAAGTTTGATTTTGGAATAAGAAGACAACAACATCCTTCGTTGCTGTGCACCCTTAAGGGTCTTCCTGATTATTCTTGAGATAATTAATCACCTAAATAAGATTCATCGTCATTCTAAACACTTTGGACCCCCTCGGGATTGCAGGTAAAATAAATTATTACCCAAAAATAATGTCTTAGATCCAGTTTTAAATTATATAAAAACGAAAAAAGTAAACAATTCTGTAAAAAAAATCATATATTTTTAAAAGGCTACTTATATTTTATTAGAAGAGATGTAATCTTCTAAAAGTCAAACTCAAACAAATCCCCAATGACATCCAAAGCTACCCGTGACATCCCTCTAAATCTGTCATAATTTAGTCGCCAATCTCAAACATGACACCTGGTAGCGCCAGTCAGTGTCCGCCAAATCCGAAATTAATCGTTCAATTACACTCCCGGCATCGCGTCTCACATGTGATCCCTCTCACAATCCATTTGCCGTGTTCATCATTTATAATGATCCGGTGAGAATAACATTCCCTTCATCCACGCCAACCCCTTCTTCTGTAGGTCAAAATCTGTTTTGACTCTTTTTTTCCTTTATTTTCTGCCGACGATGAACTTGTTGGTGGTGCCGATAAAACCGGGAAATGCGGATTTTCAAAAATAAAAGTAAGTTTCAATCACGACAATGGTTTTTCTTTGTTTTATTTTTTTCTGAGTGAGTAAAGATCAACGAGAGAGTGAGATTCGTGGGAGGCCCGACAAGTGCGGATCGGAAAAACTCTTATTGAACACTTTTCAACGCTTGATCTCTTCCTCTCTCCCTCGCTCGTTTGTGTTTTGCATTTCACTGTTTCACTTCAACCAACTGTTTCTGCTTCTTCTTCACCGATGACAATTGCAACTTAATCTTTTTCTTCTTCTTTGAGATTCGCACTTTTCAATCGCGATTGCGACAGTGCGAAATCAATCACTTATGTAACATGCCCGTTATTTAATCACTTTTTCTTTGCAAATTTTCCGGGAAATTCGCTGTAATTTGATGCACTCTATATCAACGGTCACACGTGGTTTTGTTTTGGGCACATTTGAAACAGCAGAACAGCGCACGAGTAAGATTTGCCCACTTTTCTTCACTTTTTGTGGTGCAAAATCTCTAAAAATCACTGAATGCATCACAAGGACATTTTTCCCCCCGAGCAGGACATTGTCCAGCTCACTTTTCCAGCAAACGATCGCGCCCTCTCTTTCCAACGCACGCCGTCGTCCAATAGCGCGGTCTCGTTCTCGCGCGATCCAACAAGTGGCCAATTTTCAAACCGTCAAAAAATGAAAGTGCCAAAGAGATCCTCGCCGGAGAGCACTAGCTGATAACTTACTTTTCTATTCGAAAGCTCGACTGAAACTGAGCTGGTGGTGCACGGCAGATCGGTGACCATCGGTCGGTTTCTTGGCAGGTCCATTCGGCGGCACGGCGAACGTCGCCGTCGACACACCACCACACGGGCCAGGGCAGCTCAGTGGCAATGTCTCTCTGTAGAGACGAACACAACAACGACAACCAAAAACGCTCAAGAAGAGAACAAGAAAATTCGAAAAGATCATGATCAACGTCTGGTTGTTGGCGACGGTTGAGAGCACCTTGAGAAATATCTCCTCCATTGATAGTTAATCTTTTTAGGTTGAAACTATTGATGGAGGTCAAATCCAGAGTTTTTTTTTTAAAAAAAAAGGACCTATAAACTATTGTCTTTCATATGATTATAGGACCTATTAAAAAAAAACTCCAGAAATGCTATTTTTTTCTCTATCTGTAACCCTATCGTCTAGATTTTTGATCAGCGATTCTACGTCAAAGCAGCAGGATCTAAATCAATAATCACTCCGATGTGAATCCAATTTGGCAAGGGATTCCTTGATCAAAGTCATTAGACTCGTAGTTTTTGTTTATTTGGCCGGAACGGCTGAACCGATTAAAGCTTGCCGGGATTCAAAAGGAAAGTGATTTTTTTGTCTTTTAGGGAAAATTAATATGAAAACATAACTGAATACACATGTAGACTAAATTAAAAATGTATTCCCTTACATGAAAGTGATTTGTTCTGGGGAAAAATTGTCGACAAAAATCGACCCTAACTCGGTTAAGGCCACCTTTATCGAGAAACAAAAAAATAACACTTTTTCATATGCTGATTTTTTTATCAAAAACTTTTTCGTGAAAGTCTGATAACTCGTGAAGCAATTCCACGTCAAACCAGCAGGATTCAATTCAAAAGTGCTCCGTTTCGGCTTAAGTTTGGCATGGGATTTCCTTGGCCAAAATTATTAAAGCCTTATTTATTTGCTTCTCGGTAAAGGTGTCCTTAACCCGAGCAAGGGTGGCCCAAAAAAACGACATTGATTGACATTTTTTTCCCAGAGCAAATCACTTTCATGTAAGGGAATAAATTTTTAATTTAGTCTACATGTGCATTCAGTTATGTTTTCATATTAATTTTCCCTAAAAGCCGGAAAAATAACTTGAGATAACTTGCGTGAAGAATACGTGCAAATCCCTTTAGTTTGTAGAATATTGATACACGAGTAACCAAAGTAACAAAAAACACGTAATTTTAAATAACAAATTTGGTTCTAAAATAAATATTGACCACTCTGATTCATTGCAGATTCGAAAAGTACATGAAATTTCCGATATATTATGTCTCACGATGTATGACAATTGTGTAACGGGAAATGGCAGCGGGTTTAAAAGTATTGTTCAACTTTTTTGATGAAAAATACATTTTTTTCAGATATTTGAGTAAGCCGGGCGTCCAATTTTACACAAAAGTACCTTTGACACCAAATTTCTATCTCCTCACGGTTTCCAGCTACAAATCACTGAAATGTGTCTTAGTAAAAATCCAGAAAATGAAAGGGATTGTAGCACCCCACTGTCACGAGATATCGAAAAAATTACCTCCTAGAGCAACGTTTTTTTGGAAATTGAAGAGGGGTCGGGGCAACTTTTTCTAATTTCGTGTGAGTTGGCGGAAAATAAATAGTTGAATAGATTGTTGGATATAATAGGATGTTCAGAAATGTTATTTTTCTCGAATTCGAAGTCTGAAAGTGGAAGCTGGAGATTTTTTTTAGTTATCTGAAAATATATCATCAGAAATGGAATACATAGAACCTATTTCAATTATTTGCTTATATTGGCAATTAGCGGCGAGAAATATTAAACTAACCTAGGACAGAAAGAGGAGAGACAGAATTGAAGATCGCGACAACAGTTTTTTCAAACCTTTTGTCACATGGTGGATAGATCCAGACAGGGCGCTGGCAGTTATAAGGGGAAAGGAGGTGAAGAAGCTAAGGGCCATTCATTCTAAGTGTAATATTTGGTTGAACTAGCTTTTTAGGGGTCTTCCATTAACCGACACAGAAGGTATCGGAGAATGTCCCACATAGTTGACACACGATAATTTCTTTTCGTGTTTCGTCATCTATGGGACGACCCCCAAAAAACTAGCTCAACCAAACTCGCTATATACTCTTAGTGGCGCACTTCGATTCTACCGATGGATTTCTTATTTTCAGATATTATCTACCGAAATGTTGCTGCTTGTGAGCACTCTGTACCGATAGTTCCTACTTTCGAACAAATACCGATAGATGAGTTTTATTGTTTTTCTTTTTTACCAACTTATTTTTTTGCTTTACATTATTGTTTTTGATCACCGGAAGTTAATTATAATTATTTGCTTATATTGGCAATTAGCGGCGAGAAATATTAAACTAACCTAGGACAGAAAGAGGAGAGACAGAATTGAAGATCGCGACAACAGTTTTTTCAAACCTTTTGTCACATGGTGGATAGATCCAGACAGGGCGCTGGCAGTTATAAGGGGAAAGGAGGTGAAGAAGCTAAGGGCCATTCATTCTAAGTGTAATATTTGGTTGAACTAGCTTTTTAGGGGTCTTCCATTAACCGACACAGAAGGTATCGGAGAATGTCCCACATAGTTGACACACGATAATTTCTTTTCGTGTTTCGTCATCTATGGGACGACCCCCAAAAAACTAGCTCAACCAAACTCGCTATATACTCTTAGTGGCGCACTTCGATTCTACCGATGGATTTCTTATTTTCAGATATTATCTACCGAAATGTTGCTGCTTGTGAGCACTCTGTACCGATAGTTCCTACTTTCGAACAAATACCGATAGATGAGTTTTATTGTTTTTCTTTTTTACCAACTTATTTTTTTTGCTTTACATTATTGTTTTTGATCACCGGAAGTTAATTATAATTATTTGCTTATATTGGCAATTAGCGGCGAGAAATATTAAACTAACCTAGGACAGAAAGAGGAGAGACAGAATTGAAGATCGCGACAACAGTTTTTTCAAACCTTTTGTCACATGGTGGATAGATCCAGACAGGGCGCTGGCAGTTATAAGGGGAAAGGAGGTGAAGAAGCTAAGGGCCATTCATTCTAAGTGTAATATTTGGTTGAACTAGCTTTTTAGGGGTCTTCCATTAACCGACACAGAAGGTATCGGAGAATGTCCCACATAGTTGACACACGATAATTTCTTTTCGTGTTTCGTCATCTATGGGACGACCCCCAAAAAACTAGCTCAACCAAACTCGCTATATACTCTTAGTGGCGCACTTCGATTCTACCGATGGATTTCTTATTTTCAGATATTATCTACCGAAATGTTGCTGCTTGTGAGCACTCTGTACCGATAGTTCCTACTTTCGAACAAATACCGATAGATGAGTTTTATTGTTTTTCTTTTTTACCAACTTATTTTTTTGCTTTACATTATTGTTTTTGATCACCGGAAGTTAATTATAATTATTTGCTTATATTGGCAATTAGCGGCGAGAAATATTAAACTAACCTAGGACAGAAAGAGGAGAGACAGAATTGAAGATCGCGACAACAGTTTTTATAATTAACTTCCGGTGATCAAAAACAATAATGTAAAGCAAAAAAATAAGTTGGTAAAAAAGAAAAACAATAAAACTCATCTATCGGTATTTGTTCGAAAGTAGGAACTATCGGTACAGAGTGCTCACAAGCAGCAACATTTCGGTAGATAATATCTGAAAATAAGAAATCCATCGGTAGAATCGAAGTGCGCCACTAAGAGTATATAGCGAGTTTGGTTGAGCTAGTTTTTTGGGGGTCGTCCCATAGATGACGAAACACGAAAAGAAATTATCGTGTGTCAACTATGTGGGACATTCTCCGATACCTTCTGTGTCGGTTAATGGAAGACCCCTAAAAAGCTAGTTCAACCAAATATTACACTTAGAATGAATGGCCCTTAGCTTCTTCACCTCCTTTCCCCTTATAACTGCCAGCGCCCTGTCTGGATCTATCCACCATGTGACAAAAGGTTTGAAAAAACTGTTGTCGCGATCTTCAATTCTGTCTCTCCTCTTTCTGTCCTAGGTTAGTTTAATATTTCTCGCCGCTAATTGCCAATATAAGCAAATAATTATAATTAACTTCCGGTGATCAAAAACAATAATGTAGAACCTATTTCAATAAATCAAAAATATACTTATTTTTACTTATAATTTCCCTAAGAATGTCTGTTACTTTCGCCCGTTGAAAAAATTATAATTAATTTATGTTTTAAAAATTAAAAAAAAACATGATTTTTTTTTAATCGTATCTCCGTGATTTGTTTGCCTCTGTGACTAAAAACTTGCCATTTTTGGTTTCCAAATTTTTGGATAAACAAATCGTAAAGTTTTTAGGAATCTCACCCTTCGTGAATTAGAAGCAATTAAAAAAAGTGTATAAAGTTTAACTTAAAATTGTGATTAAATCTTTTGCATTACAATAATGTCCTAATATTATCAATTGACTACTGATATGACAATATATCATTCAAAAGTTTTCTCTACAAAGCCAAAACTAAACTTTATATACGTGGGTTGTTCCAAAATCGTCTTTTGCTAATTATTTCTTCAAATTTTGTTGTTTTTTTTCCTCCGTGCAAATCAGATAGTGAATCCTCACTAGCTAGTGATTGAAACCTTTCAACCCAATCCTGCCCTGTCACCCACCACCCAAAAACTCACCCCCTCTTTCTTTTTCCCCTCCCACGGCAGGGTGGAAAAGTGATCCTCACGCGCCATAGCAAAATGCCGGCATTGCTGGGCTGTGTTGTGTGCTTGCGCGTGTCTGCGTGAAACGCAAGTTCGCGCTTTTCCTCGACCCAACAGCCAGCGGGTTTGGTATATTTTTAATTAGGGGCAGGGGGGGCAGAATGGACCAGGGGGGCAGAATGGGCCACCCTTGGTTTTGGGCTTTAGAATGGATTCAGACCAATTGTAAGGCAAGGGTCTTATAAAGGACGTCAAAAAACTTCACCATACCGAAAACGACGTTTGAATTCATTGTATTTTTCGAATTATGAGCAAAAATGTAAATTTATTGACAAAACCACGCAAATGTTGTTTATTTCGAGGTTTTTAAATAAGCTTTCTGAAAAGTTGGATTGTTTGAAAAAGTTTGCTCATTGCTTATAACGTTACTAGATGTTACTACCAAGGTATAAAAACAACAACGGAACCTTAAAATCATTTAGAAACTTGGTGGTGGAAGTGTTAAATTAAAATCCACTTGGGGGCAGAATGGACCACCCTTTTCCTTCCTTATAAAAACAATCAAAAGTTATGAAATTTGGATTAAATGGATTATTTCACTCCTGGTAGCTTCACAAATCACGTTTAATGCAACATTAATTGATTTTTTAGTTGTTTTGATGATTATTTGTAAAAATAGTGTCCTTTTTCAACATATTAACACTATTTTCAAAAATCTTTGTTTTGGTAAGTGACTATTTTTATTAAAGTGTTCTAACTTCATGGAAACTATGTTAGAAAGGTACCTTAAGTCACTTCTTATCTCCCTTCAACGTTGTATTAGACAAAATGGCTTGTTTTCTAAGGTGGTCCATTCTGCCCCACAGGGTGGCCCATTCTGCCCCGCACCCTGGAAAAAAAGTCGAAAAAACTTTTTTTTTAAAGTGGCTCAAAAACAGTTTTAAGCTAAAAAATTTCATCAACCAAGTATACAACATTGAAGGGAACATCCCAAAGCATAAGCCTACTACACTGAATTCATAAGTTTTCATGTTTTTCTATGGTTTTTGGCGCATTTTACTTAGGCGGGCCATTCTGCCCCCCCTGCCCCTATATATATTTTCTCGGGCAGTCCGTTTTCGCGCTTCTCTTGAAGTTGTTTCACCCCTTCCTCCCCTTCTCTCGTTGGCTCTAAGATGTTTCTGTTGTTGTTCTGGGTGGCGGTGGTAGTGGTTGCCGTTGTTGTTGATCAACGTTCTTTCTCTCGGCGGCATAGTTGATGTTGTTGTACACATGATTTGCATATGATGGGGAACGGAAGCGTGAGATTTTCTGCTCACGTGAGAGTGATGCTCGGTTAGTGGATCGTAAGAGATCGGGTGAGGAGAGATTATTTTTTTTATTTAAAAGAGAGAGAGAGAGATTTGTTTTCAATTTCATACCTACCTGTTTACTAGTAAGGATGTTTTCGAGTTCTCAATTAGGGTTACCAGAGTAATTGTAATGCTACAGCACTGTTTTTTGAACGACTGCACGGAGAAAAAAGAGTTCCCAAAATCGTGAACAAGCGTTCATGAAAATGGGAACCTCGAACAAAGTGTTCAAATCCCATGGTACGATTTTGAAAAACGTACCATGAAATTTGAACACTTTGTTCGAGGTTCCCATTTTCATGAACGCTTGTTCACGATTTTGGGAACTCTTTTTTCTCCGTGTGCCCCCAGCTCGACCCCCTCAAAACATTCTATAAAAATATTTCCTAAAATGGAAACTTTCGTAAAAAAAACTTGTACTATCGATTTTAAACTACGGTGCCATCCCATTGTTGGCAACACGACGTGATTTTTATGTTGCTAAAACAGGGATGTTGCCAAAATCGGGAAATCTTACAAAGTTTATTTTTAAGAAAAATCTACTAATATTTGTGTGAGAACCATAAATAAACATCGCCCTTCATTAGGACGGGTGTTGTTGAAAGGAATATTCATTAATTACGTAATAGAAGAAATTGATGATTTTTTTACTTGAAAAAATATTTACTGTAAAAGATATTATTTGCTTTAAAAAGAGTTTTTGGAAAAATAACTAATTAATTTATGTTTTGAAAGTGTTACGAAACCGACAAAGTCAAATTTAATTGGGATGTTGCTAAAATCGAGTAAATTTGTAGAGTTTTTTAATAGGTCCTATAAACATATGAAACACAATTGCTTATAGGACCTTATAAAAAAAAACTCTAGACCTGAAAAAAAAATTCGCCAAAAACGGAATGACTCTGTATTTAAAATAAATAATTAAACGTTTTTCTTGCATTTTGAAATGAAATTGGTCACTGAAAAAGTGAAAAAAATTAATTTCGAATCCATAAATCGGAAAAAGACGTAAAACTTGAGAGAAAAAAGTTGTTTTGCAAATTTTGGTCGGTAATACAAATGTATTATTAATGCATCACAGTAATTCTCTAGAATTTCTCAATTTTCTAGAGATTTTTTATTGTGTATTTTTTGATCTAGATTGCCATTTTACATCATTAGTTTTCCAATACATGTAAATATTGTGATATATTGTGAATATTTAGGTCATTAAAAAAAATAGTATCACAGGAAAAAATACCAATTTTTTATTTTACTTTTTTATTACCAAAAGTTTGATTCCCAAAATGCGTATTTTTATTTTCGCTTTTTATTAAATAATTTTAAGAGGACTAAAACAGGAATCTTTTTTAAGTTTAAGATGGTTCAAAATCTGTTACATATTGTGGTTTCAAATATTTAAATCGAAATTATCTTGAAACAATATTTTAGAATAATTTTGAGGTGGGTGGTGAAATGTGGGGTCGAAAAGCGGTACCATTTCCAAATGTCATAGTGGAACCATTTTTCTATTCGCGAGAATATGCAAGTATTGTTATCGATCATTCCAAAAATAGTAACAAAAACATACTATATTTTTTTTCAAGGATTCAGAAAGTCGGTGTTGGTGAACTTTTGCGAGACCCGGAGATAAAGAAGACGAATTTCAAGAAGCTCTGGTTGCAGTCGATGTCATCTTTTCCAGAGAGGTCTTTAACGATTGATTTACTAACATTATATTGAACAACCCCTTTTTACCGTTCGAAACATGCAAAACACACAATTTTGCAGCAAACATTGTCAAACACTAGACAAAATAAAACACATACCACTGGTCTTAAAACAGCTTATTTACCCGTAAGAAAAAAAAAGTCATGCTTGTGCTTGAACAGCCTCCTAGCTTTTAGATGTAAACAAATGGGATGATTTGAAAATCGCGCTACGCATGCTCTCTTTTCATCACTCAGATTTTAAGATTCAAAATCGAATATGCAGTCGAAAATGGCTTAAGTTCTCTGGTTTAATTTTATTGAAAAAAAATAAAATTTTATTTGCAAAAAAGTAGAGAACTACTTATCGACCATTTTGTGACAATTTTAATAAAAAAATGAATTACTGGATTACATACCCAGGTAACTTTGAGGAATTTTGGGTCATATTTAAGCTGAAAAGCCCAGACCGACATCGACCCAGACATCGAAAAAAAAATCTTCATTCAATTATCCAAAGTAAAAACTACTTGTGGACCTCGGATAATCAAGACTCGTCTTGGGAAAGGAATGGAAGAAACTACATATCTTTGCAAAAAAAATGCTGGTTTTAAACTAATAATTCTCGATTAAATTTTCAAAAGGCCCTATCTGCATAGGAAACCCATGAGGGATAGGTTGTTTTGAAAATTTAATCTAGAATTGTCAGTAATACCCCATTCGCACGGGCGAGTTATAGCCGGTTATAACCGGTTATCGGGTATAACGTAAATAATTCTAATTTCATTAAAAATACAATCCGTACTTGATTATCCGAAGTCTTCGCCAAAAAATTATCGGATAGCCTGACTTTTTGTAGAATCAACAAATTTTATTTTTTTATCAAATTTTGGGCCTCTCCACAGAGTAACTCTGAGGTCTTTCACTCCCAAAAATTATCTGATAGTGTGTATAAGGCAACCGACAAATCGAAATTAATTTGGAGTCTCTGAACAATTTACATAAATCTTCAAATTAGCGATTTTTGGAAAATCGTTTTCAATCATTTTTTTTATCGTATTCCAATAACACGTTGACGTCACTCAAATACTCTCAGAATCCCTGTTCTACACTCGAATTATTTTACGCGCGCGATCGTTCTCTCACCAATTTGCTCTTTCGTCACTCAAAGCGAAACGCGCGCGCCAAACCGTGAGTTCCCTTCATACGCGCACGCGCTCCGTCACGCTAGTCGGGTTTTCCGTTTTTGCATTCCGAGCACTGCACCAGGTGTACGGTACGGTAGCTCCTGGCAACCGGTAAATAAAAACATCAACATTGTATTCAGGGACTGGAGATTGCTCATAGGTGGACGTGTTTTTTGTTTCGTGATGGAAAAGTTAAAATTTTCTGTGGAACCTTGGATTTTTGAGGAATATTCAATCTGAAAAGGGATTTTTGTGATAGATTTTTTGGAATGGGCAACGATCAACAGCAAAATGGGTGAGTTTTTCTTGATTTCAACGTAGATCTTCAGCTAATCCCGTTGAATTTAGGAAGCGACGACCCGTCAGCGCTTCGCCGTACGCCGAGAACTACAAGGTTCCGATGGACATGTGCCAGCGGCACCTGATCAACCATCGGTTGATGGTGTCCAAGCTGACACGTCGCGAGCTGGAGGACAAATACATTAACCTGTGCGACGAGAACTTCACCATGAAAAAGCGCGCCCAGGAGCAGGACGAGCAGATCAAAAAGCTGAAGGTCAAGCTGGTGCGGGTGTCCAGCGAGAGCGGCCGGTCCAAGTCGCGGACGGATTTGACGGGACAGCAGAGGTTGGTGGAACTCGACTCGGTTGTTGGAGTAGAAGATTGAGGGTTGGTATCGTTCCAGCAAACTGCAAGATCTGGAAGCACAAAGGCGTGAGCTCCGCGAAAAACTGGAAGCTCTGAGGAAGAACCAGAAGAAGGAATCTCGCGAAAAGCGAGAATCCTACACAAAGGTTCGTTCTCAGAGTGCGCGAAGGCTTAAGGAGAGCACCACGACCAGGACTTCACCGTCAACTTCCAACGAGGATGACGAAGTTGGATACGACGAAGATCGGGACCAGGTGTCCTCATCGGAGGAGGACCAGGAGCAGGATGAGTCCAACTCGAGCAAGGGTGAGCCTTCCAAGCCGTCGAAACCGTGCTCCGGCTGTCAATCGCTGCAGGCGGAAAAGTTGGCCAACGAGTCCGAGTTTGTAAAGATGAAACTGAGCATCAAATTTATGCACAAGGTAAGTGTTTATCGATTTTCCACTTTTCCAAAGTGTGTGTTTGTGCTGGTGTGAGGAAACAGTTTAACACCTCGGCATTGGTTCGATGCACGCAATCACCCCTCCTGCTTTTCAACAGGAAATTCAAAACGAAAAGGAAAAGAATGCACTGCTCGCAAGACAGCTGGAGGAGAAGCTATCGTACGAAATTATGAAGCGCAATGCCGCCGAAAACGTCGAGGTGATTAATTTGACGCGCCAGGTTGAGGACATGAACAGGCAGATTCAGCGCCGACAGGAGGAGGAAAAACGCGCCATGGACGGTGAGCTGGCTAAGCAAGGTTGGAGCTCTCGAATATTCGTAAATTTTTGATGAATAAGTAAATCATTAAAATTTTCAGGTGAACTCGAAGGTCAAGTAAGAAAGGAAAAGGATCGAAATGTTCACCTGTTCGAGGAATGTGAACGACTCAAGAAGAACATCGAAAAGCTCAGAGAAAACATGTCGGAAGTTGAGGTTCTACCTGTCAATTCTTAAAGTTTTCATACAACTAATCCCAAACACATCACCTAGATCGAGCGTGACTTCCTCAAGCGACAGCAGGAAAATTTCACCAAGATCGTCGACGAGAACAAGCTGCTGCGGTACCAGCTGGAAGAGTTGCGCAAGCAGAACGAGGAGCTGGCGCGGCAGATCGAGGCCCTGAGGGAGGAGGAAGCCGTCACCAGGAGCGCCCAGAAGGAGCTGCTGGAGAAGTTGAAGACGCTGCAGCAGGACAATGACACGCTGTCGGTGCTGCTGGAGGGGTTGCGCACGGAGAATGAAACGCTGGCCGAGGAGAAGACGGTGCTGGAGCATAACTTGCGGAGCTTGGATGGTAAATTCGCCACTTTAGCCTATTCTGTACTTTATACATTTTACATTCAAATCTAAATTTACTCTTATATCAACAGCCTCCCCTGCGAAAGATGGCCGCGCAACGCCGGTATGTTAAACCCTGGACTCTTCTTGCCGTCATCCACTATCCTTCCTTCTCAGACTTATCTTAGTAAAAAAAAGTCGTCTATTGCCTTAGACTGCTTTATATAGTTGTGTCTTGTAAAGTGTTACCAGCAAATAGTGAATAGAAATTTCAATGCAACATGAAACCATTTTTGTCTGTTTATTTGAAAATTTCCGCTCAATTTCTCAAAATGCATAAAACGAAGCCAAATACTAATTAAATTTTGTAACAAAATTGGACTAAACAGATGATTAGATGCCAGGTAGAAACTCAAACGGAACCTATTGAAATGTTGGACGAATCGGGCTCTGAATCGGGTGATGAACTGATCGTATCTCCTCAGAAAAGTTCGGATCTTCAGGATGAAGTACACACTCCTGCAAAAGGATTTTCAGCAGAGGTATGCAAAAATTAGAAAAAAGTCAATAATAGCAAATATTACAATCAATCTAATCAAGACCCTAGAAACCACGAGTCCGTCGCGAAGACCTACTGAGGAAACCAACACCTTGCAGCTGATGGGCACGAAGCATGTCCGGATCAGTCAAATCCGACGGTTACCGCGAGTTTCCATGCTACAGCAAAATATCATCCATCAAGCCCCCAGGACGAGCAATTTAGCGCTGCTTCTGTCCAACACTTACGCGCAGAATTTAGCGGTAAGTTCAGCTCGGTTTTTAAGGTAGAAACAAACTTAAGTCAATTTATTGCAGAAGGATTTTCGAAGCAGTCACTTTTGGAATCCACCGGCGCGGGACTCCATCATGTCGTCAGTCCCAACGACCCCGGAAAAGAGACGCATTTCGTTCCAGGCTGATGAATCAATCCCGCTGGATAACCCATCAAGTGAAGCAAGAACTACAGGTTTGCACACTTACCTTGCACGTGCGAACCAGTCAACCCCAACCCTCGACCTCCCCCCAGAGTCATCTTCGCCAAACACGACCGACGTGCACCAAAACTACGCGGAATATTTTGGACTCAAGCCAGACGTGCAGCCGCCGCGCATGTCGATGATGCCCAAGGTGAGGAAGTAATTAGTTGCAATTTTACTTTTCTCACACACTAACCCACGGACCGTCCAGCCGCCACCATCGGCGGCCCTTCCGGAGCAGCGGCTGGCCGTCGTGATTCGCATGGTGCGCTGGCGGGACGCCACGCTAGCCGACCTGTTTGCCCAAAAGGTGCAGCATTTCTACGTGGAGTTTAGCTTCCTCAACGAGAAGGGTCACCTGCTGGAGACGCAAAATTCGGCCGACCTGCTGGCGGCCGGAATCAACCGGAAGCCACCGCTGGAGTATCGGTTCGACTACCGGATCGAGTTCGTGCTGGACGGGCAACGGAGGCAGATGCTGAGGGATATGCTGCGGCCAGGTGGACGCGACATGGTTCGGTTTGTGGTGGTCCACGAGCAGGTTGAAATACGGAGGTGTACGGAGATTGGGTCAGTTTGGGGTGTGTACAGAAGAAGAATTTAATCATAATTATTTATTTTATTTTAGATACGCATCTATTAGACTACGACAGGAAGTACTTCCACCCGAGGCAGACGATCCAAGGATGATTGATACTCCGATTTATGATATTTTGGCGCCGGATAAGGAAATTGGAGTGCTTGGTGTCACACTGGAGGGTATTGCAATGCTTAAAGAGAGTTATGGTAGCTAATGAATTTCATGTTTAAAACAAAATAAAACAGTTTTTTTTTATTTGATGAAAAAGCTTATATTTATTACGAACATACTTTTTAACCAAACATTTATGAACTATTTATTTTAATAACGGAATCGACGTTAACGTCCTATCAAACCTTGCTCAGGCGGGTATCGTTATTTCTGCAACACGACTCCGTCTCTCGGGTCTCCTAAGTGTGAATACTTACACTTTACACTTATAATCTTACAACCATTTAAAATTTTTAGTAACCAGTGACCACCTTTCAGTTTAAGTATCGGTCTAGTGAATAAATAAAAAAAACATGAAGCTCACGGCGGGGTTCGATCCCTCGTCCTTTAGATTGGCAAGCAAAATGCATTCCACTTTACCGTGGAGCAATGGTTCTTTGAGGAGGACTTAGACTGATATAGTTGATTCCAAGAACCGGACGAAAAAACAAAGTTGAATGCAAGAATTTCAAAACTAAACAAGATTGCAAGCAATTTTGAAATTGAATCTTAAATTATCTCGCTAAAAATAGCCTGGGCGACTTATAGAATTTATCCAATAAGAGATGAGAAGAATTGAAAGCTTTCCCATTAGAAATTAGAACACACGAATAATTCGAACAACAATGCAAACGGTCGTTACCACTCACCTAGGGTGGCTCCTTAAACCATATTCACCTTCCCAAAAACCGTCCAACTCCAAGCGAAACTAACTTAGGAACACCGTGGAGATTTTCCCTTGTCCCCTTAAAAAAGTGGAGCATCAACACTTCCCGTCTTCCCGATCCCTTTCCTTGTCCCTGGTACGCGGTGGAGATGGGAGCGGCCGGCAATGGACGGCTGCCATGGTGGTAAAAATCTGGTTCAGGTGGAATTGGTTATATTCCCAATTATCGATTCCTAGGCAACTTGGGCTTAGACAATCATCACATCACATGGCGAAAATCCAGTCTGCAATCCGCTAAAATCACCGTCTCCTAGCGAAGTGAAAGTGATTAAACTTCATGTAAACTATGTTGAAAAGGTCCCTTGAATCATTTCTTATCACCCTTCAACGTTGTATTAGACGAAATGGCTTGTTTTCTATGGTGGCCCCGCACCCTGGCAAAGTAGTCGAAAAAACATTTTTTTTTTAAAGTGGCTCAAAATTGTTTTAAGTAAAAAAAAATCACCAACCAAGTATACAACATTGAAGGGAACATTCCAAAGCATAAGCCTACTACACTGAATTCATAAATTTGTATGTTTTTCTATGGTTTTTGGTGCATTTTACTTAGGTGGGCCATTCTGCCCCCCTACCCCTAATTACGAAAGCCGACTCGGTCCTAACCAGGTCCAAGCTCCGAAAAGGACCTCGCCTTTAAGTTTATGAAAAAAAAAAACAAACATAAAATCTCACACTTGGACAATGTTTGTCGAGACCTGCACAACCTGGCAGAAAAAATATAATAGCGACCCCTAAACCTTAACCGATTTGGCTCAAAATTGGCAAAGATACATATTTTTGCCTAAGGAATCGAAAAAAAAGGAAAAAAGGAATCGAGTTAGAGGATAACCCCAATGTCGATTTTTTTTATTGTCACCCTTATCTACACTCTCCCAAAATGGTATTTTTTCATTTAGAACAAACATTTTTTATTTGTGTAACAATATTGTACAAAGTTGTAGAGCAAGAGCAGGCAATTACAAATATTTTGATACTACAGCAATTCCCTACGAAAACAGCAAGATTTGAAAAAAAAGTTGTACGATCGTGCTAGAGCGTCCAATTTCTCGTCTCGGGAAAAAAAAATCCCGGGATTTTCCGGAAAAATATATTTCCCGTTTCCCGGGAAATTAGTAAATTTCCCGGGAATTCCCGAAATTTTTCTTAACTTTTTGTCATTAATCATTTTCTTAACTTTTTGGAACCATTTTTTTTTAAATCTTCTGAAAAAAATAATAAATGATGAAACTCAACTTGATTTTGTTCAATTAAATTTATTGAGTAGTTCAGATAGAATTACAGTCGACTCTCTGGCTGTCGATCTTCTCGATATCAATAATTCTCCATCAATCGATGAATTCTACAATCCCTTCAATCTGCAAACTTTAATTATCCTCATTCCTCGATATTTTCCCTTGCTTGAAGGATCTCTTCCTCGACGGTCCCTTGGAATCTGTTTGCCTTAGAAATCTCTTCCGGTTATCAATAATTTTACTTTCTCATGGCTTGCATAGACATTTTTCTTGGCGAAACGAAGCTTTGAAGGGTGTTTGACATTAGTTTGTTTTTGTTTGATGGACGTTGCCATGATTCTCTCCCATAGCTGGGTATCAAGAAAAACATATTTTCAATCGAGTCTTCATTTTGCATCGTTCTGTAAACTGATGATTCCCTTCCTCGACGGTCCCTTGGATATTGACAACCAGAGAGTCGACTATAATAAGATTATCAGATTACCATGATGATCAAATAAGATGCAAATCAAATTGGTATCGTTAAATATTTCAAATATGTTTGTGCAAGAAGAATTACTTCAATTCGTTAAATTATCTAGAATTATGGAGCACGAGTGCAACAATGGGTGTTAAAGGGTGAAATATGAAAAAATGGAAGACTGATTGTGGCATGATGTTAATTTATCGTATAATTTAAATCATGTGGCATATTAAAACTATTAAAAAAATATTGAAAAACTACTTTGTATTGTTTAAGAGGTGCTTATAAAAGATAAAAAATATTTTCAAGCTTGCCCCAAATATTTGAAAATATTGAGAAGTTAGTTTTTTACAGTTAAACTAAAAAGTCTTTCTATTTTGTTCAAGAGCCAGTTTGACTTGTTTTATAAAAGTTATTTGTCATGAAACACATCATTTCTGCATGTTCTTTTTTTTCAACTTTATGTGTCAAGCCACACACTCGAACTGGTGACAGAGGCAAGTTTAAAAGAAATTTTGTGATTATAGAGTATGGATTCATTTTACTCACTGTCTGAACACTTTGATAAAAAATACTTCTTATCTAAAAATACCTGAGAAATTTTTGTTTTTATTCATTGTACGATTGGAGTTTATAAAATTAGAAAAATAGTACATTTGCTTGTAGTTGTTTAAGTTTTAACTTGCAGTCTAGTTATTAATTGATCTTCACACTTATTTTAACCATTAAAGTCCCTGTCCAATACAATTTTGTTGCATAATACTAATGAGAACCAAGATCAAAACAATTTTCAATAAATTTAAAATTTCCCGGGAATTCCTGGGATTTCCCGGGAATTCCCGGGATTTCCCGGGAAATTGGTTGAAAATTTCCCGTTTCCCGGAAAATTATTAGGGTGACCTACGCCGATGGTCCAATTATTTTTCGCATAAGCCACAATTTTCGTCGTTTCAACCGATTTAAGCTCGAAAATGAAAGGTTATTAGTTGGACTTTGAAGAAAACACAGTTTGATTTTTTTTAATCTAGCCTAACATTTTTAAAGACCGAGCCACGTAGCCTAGTGGTAACGCTTCCGCCTTGCAAGCGGTAGATCGGGGTTCAAATCCCGGCTCGGACCTACACAATTGGTGTTTTTTTCCCTTCTGGATTCGATTGCTTAGTAAAGGGAAGGTAGTGTATCATTCCAAGCTGGACCTTTCCACGACGCCTTAGGGAAGGCGACCTATGGAATGTTAACATTAACCTTAACATGTTAACACTTGTAGCACCAACGGGGTCAAAACTTACACAAAGCACCAAGGGGGTCAAAAAAGTTGGAAATGCAACTTCATCCGGCTGTATCTCGGCGAAAACTCAACCGATTTGGATGATTCTTGTTGCATTCGATCCGAAAGAATGTCAAGAATCACCTCCAACAATGAGATTCAAAACAGATGCGTCTAACTAAAGTTATAATAAAAAAAGGCAAGTCCAACTTTTTTTCCAAGGGTTGTATGAGCCGGTGAAAATGCATTTCCAACTTTTTTGACCCCGTTTGGGCTACAAGTGTTAACATTAAGTTAAGAAATAGCCACCGCTTTGTAAATGCGGCCGCGATACTCTTCATGGGTCATGGGAAAAATATACTTTATTTAACATTTTAAAGGTCGTATTAAACATTCAAATGCCGTTTTGACGGTTCTAAGCCAAAGACATCCCGGATAAACGAAAACTATATGAATTCTAGTGAGGACCTTAAAACAACCTTATGATTTATGGTCACCATTTGTAATAATGTTATTTGGCGGACCTTGATAACTATTTGGCAAATGGTCGCCATAAGTAATACAGTTATTTTAATGTTTGTAATGGTAAACAATTTTCTTGATGACTTTAAAAAACTATTTGAGGATGTTTACTCAAATGGTTACCCTAAACCATAAGGTGATTTTTAAGTTCAAATGGTTCATATTGATTCACGATTACCATATAGAAACATTAAATACCCATTTGAAAAATAGTTAGAATTTGCAAAAAGCGTTTACCAAATTTGACTAAGTTTTGTTTTCAAATGAAAGAATCAAACTTTTTTGTCTGTAGCTTCATAAGGGGTTGGGTTTGTGCTGGAGTCGGATTTGGGCAACTTCCGGAACAAGATTTTGTCTGATTAAGTTGCCGGAAAAGTGTACGATCTACTCAACGATGGTGGGGCTGATAAAAGCGAAGAATTACAACTTTGGCGGAGAGTTTGTGAACCATATGGTAAAGGCATTCACTTTACGGTGAAGTGTTCGTCGTGCAGCTGCACCAGTAGTACCAAATTATGTGGACATCATTTGGCTTACTTGGCCCTGGATTTTACCCACATTTGAGCTGCCAAAGAAAGCCAATCCGAAGTTTACCAATTTTAATTGACAGAATCTAAACCAAAAAAAAGAGAAAACAAACTGAGGAGCTCAAGAACAAAAAGGCTCGAAAATGTCGGTTCCTTTTGATGCGCTACAATTCCTTTGAGTTTCGTTGACGATTCAATTTTAAGCATATCATGTTTGTGATAATTGTTACTTTATTTCAATTGTATGAGCGAAACATTTTTCAACAGTTGATAAATTTGGATTCACGGCATATTTGCGAGAGCAGGTAACGAGCGTAGCGAGAGAAGAGAAACGAAAGAGCGCACCAGGCAGAATATTATTACTCTGCTTTGCGCGCTCTCTCGTTTCATTTCTCTCGCTATGCTCGTTACCTGCACTCGTTGCAGGCTGGCGCAGGCAAAAACAGTCTGAAGTGAAACGTTTGTACGGCTGGTTGTTGTCTACGTTTTGTGCGCAGGTATAATTTTCAAACAAATCATTTGATTTACCAGACTTTGTTTTCATTTTTCTTGTTGATCATTTCAGCGCCGTGGAGATCTTGAAACAACGGAACAGCTGGTGCTGGAGGATTCGGCGGCAGCCGACCGACAAAACAAAATCGAAGCGAACGCACGATTGGCATTAATCAAGGAAAGCATTTGAATCATCAGATAAGTACACGTATTTGAATGTTACATTCTACTCGATACTTTGTGATTTTGACATAGGACTATGTCTCTACTTACTATATTGGGGGGCCAGTTCAGAAATTCGATCCAAACCGTCACAAGCGTGCGAAAAAAATTGACATATTTCAAACGCTTATATCTTTTCCCCCAATCGATTAATCCAGAAGATTCAATCACCAGTCGAGAGGGGAAGACTTAAGCTATCGTTTTATTACATAATAACTTTGACTAAACATAGTTTAAGCGCTTAAAACATGCAATCAAAATGAGTCATTTTTCAGTTCAAATCGGGCAGATGACCAATCAGAGCGAGCGTATGCATTCGAGGCCGCGCCCCTTTTGTGCCGTTCTCCGGCTGTGCCGCTATATAAGCAGAAAATTTCGCAAAAGCAAGTCACTTTGGAACGAGCACTCGAACTGTGCACGTCAGGCCGGCGCGGAGCAGCAGCAGCAGCAGCCAATAGAAGAAGAGGACCAGCAACCAGAAGGAAGAACCACCAGCAGCAGAAGGAGGAAATTCGAGCGAAGCGGACCGGTGGAAGTCGCTATGAAAAATGGCCATTTCGACAGTGGTGGCC
Organism: Culex pipiens pallens; assembly: GCF_016801865.2. Lineage (NCBI taxonomy): Eukaryota > Metazoa > Arthropoda > Insecta > Diptera > Culicidae > Culex > Culex pipiens. Next base: position 27,013,116 of record NC_068939.1, read on the forward strand.
AAATCCTGGAGAGGCCGGTGCCCTCGAAGCAGGTTCCCCTGGGGCCCGGAGGGCCTTTTACAGAACCATACGAGTTGTGGCAATATGGGTATCAAAATTCATGGTTTTTGATACTGAACATGAAAATTGCCATTTCGACAGTGGTGGCCACAACCTGGAGTGGCCGGTGCCCTCAAAGCAGGTTCCCCCGGGGCCCGGAGGGCCTTTTACAGAACCATACGAGTTTTGGCAATATGGGTATCAAAATTTATGGTTTTTGATACTGAACATAATTATTGCCATTTCGACAGTAGTGGCCACAACCTGAAGTTGCCCAAAGCAGGTTCCCCCGGGGCCCGGAGGGCCTTTTACAGAACCATACGAGTTGTGGCAATATGGGTATCAAAATTCATGGTTTTTGATACTGAACATGAAAATTGCCATTTCGACAGTGGTGGCCACAACCTGGAGTGGCCGGTGCCCTCAAAGCAGGTTCCCCCGGGGCCCGGAGGGCCTTTTACAGAACCATACGAGTTTTGGCAATATGGGTATCAAAATTTATGGTTTTTGATACTGAACATAATTATTGCCATTTCGACAGTAGTGGCCACAACCTGAAGTTGCCGGTGATTTCAAAGCAGGTTCCCCCGGGGCCCGGAGGGCCTTTTACAGAACCATACGAGTTGTGGCAATATGGGTATCAAAATTCATGGTTTTTGATACTGAACATGAAAATTGCCATTTCGACAGTGGTGGCCACAACCTGGAGTGGCCGGTGCCCTCAAAACAGGTTCCCCCGGGGCCCGGAGGGCCTTTTACAGAACCATACGAGTTTTGGCAATATGGGTATCAAAATTTATGGTTTTTGATACTGAACATAATTATTGCCATTTCGACAGTAGTGGCCACAACCTGAAGTTGCCGGTGATTTCAAAGAAGGTTCCCCTTGGGCTAACATTAACCGAAACATACGAATTGTGGCAATATGGGTATCAAAATTCATAGTTTTGATATTGAACCTGCAAATGGCCATTTCGACAGTAGTGGCCACAACCTGGAGTTGCCGGTGCCCTCATGGAAGGTTCACCTTGGGGGAACATTTATGACAATTTTGCCGACAAATCTATGAAACAAAATAAAATAATCTTATTCCAGATTTCACTAGCCATCCAAAAACTCATTCAAATTGTTTGGTCCTATGTCTTTCGGTTATGTCTCTGACATACCATCTTGAACTTTTTTTTTTTCTTATTTTTTCAGGTTTTTTTTCAGGTTTGGACGACTTTGGCAGTATGATCAACCGAACAGAATCGGCAATCAACTAGAATTAAAGCCAAAAAAGTTTTAATATTATTGTTGTGAACCATCCGTCAAAAAGTGAACAATTCTGTAAAAAATAGGTAAGTAAAAAATGTAAGAAAAACTTTTAAAAACTATTTCAAAACTATTTCTCAAAAAGCAGTAAATTTGTATGATAAACTTTAATTTACCATTTGAAAACTATTTCTGAAATAGTGAAACTGGAAAAAAATGTTGGATTAACCTTAAATAACCATATGAAAACTATTTCCAAAATAGTAGCGCTAGGTAAAAATAGCAAGAAAAACCCTAAAAAACCATTCACAAACCCTTTCTAAAATAGTAGACGCAAGGTTAAAAATTGTAAGAAAAACCTTAAAATACCATTTAGAAACCATTTCTGAAACAGTAAAAACCGGAGGAAAAAGGTCGCTTCCACGCGAAAATTAACTTTATTTTTACCATTACACAAATGGTAATCTGACGAAACGTTGTTCGGAGATTTTTAAGGTTACCGTTGCTAACCACCCTCATCTCAGATGGTCGAACTTTATGAAAAATGGTAGGGTACCATTTCCGATATGGTATTTTTAAGGTTTTCCTACCATTTTTTAAATAGTGGTTACAATCTCTGAAATGGTGAGAAAACCATATAACAAAAAGTTTTTTTAAAGTTCTCTTTTATGCGGGATTATTTCTAAAAATATTTGTATCAGACTCCGCGGGAAATGTCACGTAACATACTCAAAAATAGAGGAAATTCAAATCCGAGGCATGACTTTTTGAAAATAAAAACAGGGTTTTGAAAAAAAAATGTATTAATTAACCTGTAAGAATATGTATTCACCATAACTTTTTCAGTCTAAATGGAGATAATATTTTTTTAACTGTGTACCGTCATCAGGGGTGACATTGTTTCTGCATTTTTGTATGACCCAATCTCACCTCTCAGACCCAATGTCACCCAATATGACAATACTGTAAGAAGTAACATAAGTTACGCTACTCATTCATTTTTCCATGGTATATTTATTGTTATCAGGTTTGAACTCTTTCATTTCTTTTAAGCTTTGGTTATATGTGTTTTTAATTGTTTTGAATATTTCTTTTGGTTCATAATTTTCAATTTTCTGTCTAGCCGTTTTGATGGCATCTTTTTCATATTGAGATGCTTTTGGATTTTTTTCCTGAATTTCCAACACAGCTAAAAATTGCTGTTTAAACTGAGCTATTGTGCGTTTATTTTCTTCCGTTGGCTTCTCCATATTAATTTTTTGTAGCTCATATTTGTTTAGCTCGTCGCGTTGTAAGGTGTCAATTGCTTTTCCTACTGGACCTCTGTTGAATCTAAAATTAACTAGATGTGTATGTCCTTTGCTTTTAGCAAGCACATAGTCTGCTTCGGGATGCTTCTTCAAAGGTTCGCTATTTTCTCCTTGTGGTGCAGCCACAACGTGTGCAGCATCGATATTTTTATCACCTAGTTCGCTGCTTTTTATATCTTTGTATACAACTTTTTCTGTCTTATTGGTAAGTAATTCAATGTCTATTTTGGTATATACCGAAACGGCACATTCAGTTGCTGCATACTTTAATGTATCCAAAAAACGCCGATAGATATGATCTTCAGGCGATTTTTCTGTTTTTGTATGTTCTATTTTATTTTTTATGTATATTTGTTTAATTTTGTCTGGGTTCTTGGCATCTTTAACATTATCTTTCGTTGCATCTTTTGCGATTGTTTTTGTAAATATTGTATCTTCATTTGTTGTATTTGATTTGTTTACATTACAGTGTTTTTCTTTTTTATTCTCTTTTTCTTCATCCATGTCATCTATATCGGCAGAATCTAAATCGTCATATATACCACTCGGTACATCTCTTCGTCCCCCAAAAGCACCACGAGTTAAAGGAAATTTGTGCCATCCTTGCTGAATGTGGTTCATTATACGCGGGTCAGTTTGAACTGTGTTAGCAATCTGATCACGCAATTGTTCCTCAGACACGTCTCCTAGCACGCCGAAACTTCCCAGCACAGCTGTACACAAGCAGTTGTTGTTTGTGGTACCTGTTATAGAATCTCCCAAAGTCTGGAAGTGTCCATTTTCAAGAATCAACGGAATTATAGCCCCCTTCTCTCCATTAGGGTTTGATGAAAATTCTTGTCTTAGACCATCGTCAGTTTCAACAACAATGGTAAATGAAGGATTTTCGATACCCTTAGATTTTAATATTTGTGCTATAGCAATTGAGCATGCTCCGACGCACGTTATATCCATCGGTACATTTTCACGCAAAATATCTGCAAATAGCTTAGGATTGCAGGTCTTCTTCATCAATTTTACGAGATCTTTGTGGTACTGCTCCTTGAGGTTTTCTGCAGCCTGTGCAGCATCATCTCGATTACCGATTTTAGCTAGCTCTTCTTGGTGTTGCTCCTTCAACTCTTCAAAACATTTAGAATATTTATTTTCCTTGTATGTCTGATACTTCCGCTGGATTTGCTTGCCAGCATATATAACTAAACAGTTGACACCCTTCTTAAGTACTGGAGCAACGAAATGCTGTTCGATGATCTGTTCGGCTTGCTGCCGAAGCAGCTGCTTCCAATTGGCTATTGCATCATCAGTGAACCTGCTGCACTCTAACTCAAGATCAGCATTATGCTCTAAAGAAGCAAGGTTTCCTTTCTTAAGCCGTTTCTTAAATTCTTTATTTAGCTTATAGTTCAACTGCAATATTGACACTTCGGTAAGAGTAGTCATTTTAATTATGTGTTCAGTATACTCCAAAAAAGTCAACGCTTTGCCTATTGCCTGCATTGGAAGCTCCAACGGATTGTCCGTCATACTGCGCTTTTTCATGGCGGCACCTAAACCCTGTAACACTCCGCCAGCAAAGGAACGGAGTGTAGAAGTGAGCTCTTCTATCTGTCCTTTTCCGGAGAAAACTTCTTTGGTCACCACAGAAACCACTTCTTTAGCTTCTTGTTGCCCAAGTTTCGTGAATACTTCATTCAAAGTGGCAGTAACGCTTTGATACGCTGTTGAAGTTTCAATAACTTCAAAAAACTTTGCGGCCAGCACACTGCACAGTGTACGCAGGTAGTTCTCCATCAAATAGTCTACACTTGCATTCGCCATTCCAAACGCTATTCCGTGGATGGTTTTCAATGCGATTCGCTTCGCAACTTCCTTCACGATGACTCCTCGACCTACCTCTTTAATAAGCTCTTTGCCACAGGTGGCTGCTATTTTCTTCCCAGTGGCTTGCAAATGTGGACCAGCGAGTTTGTAACCGTACCGGGACACTTTGACTCCTCGAGAAAGGTATGCACCAATGCCAGCTGATAAAATTGTCATTTTTAAACTTTGTAGCTTTTGCTCTCGGTATTCCTTCCAACTGAAATAACCCGACTTTAGGGCACCGGCGGCGAAAAAGATGTCGTTGACTCCTTCGCTGATGCAAGCTCCTCCTACGTGGGTCATAAGGCCCACTGAGTACAACTCTATAACTGCCCCCAAAGCTATTTGAGCTACTCCCAGTGCAATCACTGTGATTGTATTACGAATCATCTCCCATGTCCACTTCTTTTCTCCTAACTTTAAAAGATGGTCCATACCGTTGATAGAAAATAAATAAATTTCCTCTGCGTTGGAAAATTGGCCCTCACTGAAAAAAGCCACCAGTGATATTAGTTGACCCTCCGGTACCTTCAATGCTCTGAGTGATCCTTTGCAGCGATCTAAAGTATCTAGAACATGCTGAGTCGTTCCTTTCGCAGTAATCTTTAACTCACTCAAAACTTCCGTTATGATGTTCTCTATGCTATTAAGCGTGGAATAAATTTCAACGGAAAACTCAATACCGGAATTCCCATAAACGGAACTAAAATGTTCAAGTGCCCGGCGTTGTTGTATTTTGTCCCAAGCTTTACGACTTGCTGCAGTAACAGGTTTCACAATTCTTTGTTCCAAAAGTTCTGCAAGCAAACTGTGGTGGGGTCGAACCTGGAGGTTAATTCGGCTAGCTTGATGTTCCTCAGTAATTGCCTGTAAAGCTATTCGATACGTGAATGTAGTTGCCAATAAAGCTATTACAGCATCTTCATAAATGGGACATGCGGATAACTTGAGCTGTCTGAATGCATTAAAATATTCACCAGCTACAAAAATATCACTTTGAGCGCTTTCTTGAATGATTCTGGCCTCAATCAACTGTGTCAGCACTATCAAACATTCACTCTCGGTTATTCCTATGTGAGAGAAATCTCCTCTTTTTAGTGAGTCAAAGTGTTCAAAAACTACAGGTTTTCCTTTTATCGCACGGAAAGAAGCTTTTTTATTCGTAGTAAATGAGCCTTTCTGTTTCATTGCAACATACAAAGTCGTACCAACGATTTTCTTAAATTCGGTCTTAAGAAAAATTTTCGCGCAGTTTTTCTGTTCTTCTATGAACTCCGGATACAATACAAAATCATTTGCATCAATTAATGGAGCGATTGGTTCAAGTTCGTTTTTTTTGGATGTCTCTATTTGGTTAAAAGCTTCCTGTTCGACAAAGGCATACTGTTTTTCATCGACAAGAGCACCTTGCTTAACCAAAGCTTTCCAAAAACGTTCCCGACTTGCGAGTGGTACTGAATTTTTCAACTCTTTGGTGAAATTGTTCAAGTCAATTGAAGACCCTCTACGCTGAGTCAAGAAGCTCTCAAAAGAATTCAATGGAATGCCATAGCTTTTTGCTATTGGGCTCAGCTTGTCCAGGTCTAAATTCTTCGCAATCCTCGTTCCTTTCAAAACACCCTTTTCACATAATTTACTTATAAGTTTCTCCGCAGCATCTTCACTGATTGCATCGTTCATGATTTTTTGTGGAGTAATTTCGTGATTCAAAATATCGTCAATAGACTGGGCAAATGTTTGATAAATTTCGCAAAAACTTTTTTGCTGCTCCTCGAACGCGTCAATCTGTAACACACCTGCAGAATTATCTTTTTTAATGTTTCCAACAATGCTTCCAGCACGAATGGCATTGATTTGACGTTCACTAAACAGTCTTGAAGCTTCGCTCAGTTCGCGCTTGAAATCTCGTTTTGTCGATTCAGAATCGATCGATTGTTTAGCCAGAGCATAGGCCTTATAGTAATGAGCAGCCTCTGAGAAGTGCGGTTCCTGTCCTATGACTGTATCAAAGAGCTGCTTGGCTAGTTCTATTTCGTTGTTTTTCATAAGAAATTTTCCAAGCTTGATTGTTCGTGGTGGATTGCCTTCCACCCACTTTGGGAGATCTTTAAGTTTATCACATCTTAATAGCACTAATTGTTTTAAGAAATTCTGAAGTGAACTTTTAATTTTGCTGTTTTCTTTTCCTATTTGTTTGTTGTGTTTATCCAACCAAAACACCCACTTGTCCAGACAACTATGTAACAGAAGCTCCTCAAGTTTATTTGTCAATGATTGTGAATCTATGTTGAACACACGTTTCGTTCCTTTAACTATTGTATCAACGACATTTTGCTCATGCAAGGTTTCGCTGAGTTTTTGCTGCAAACTCTCGTAACATTGCTTAAATTCATCGAACAGATTTTCTTCAACACGGATGTGAGTCTCATAATAAGTTTTCACGTCTGAAATACGCTGTAGTTCTTCTGCATCTCGTTGTTTTTTAAGTTCCATCACTCGTGCATTGTTGTACTGCTGTCCCTGCAAATCCAAGAGAATGAGTTGCCCTGAACCCAGATCTCCACATCGTGCTGCCCGACCGAAAGCTTGCTGCTCAATTCGAATGTTGCTTGGTAGAAAAGTTAGACAAACATGCAAACCGCCAGCGCTGCGTAATTTCTCCGTTATTTTGACATCCGTTCCACGACCAGCAAGATTCGTTGCAATGATAATTTTTCCAGAATCTAATTTTTTCTCATCCGTACCATTATCGAACTCCTCATAGTCCCTCGTGTATGTGAAAATGTTTGGAACAGTTTTACCCCCGAATGCCGTGTGTAGATTCTCAACTTCGTTAACCGTTTCACAAATTATGAGAACTGAGCGCCCTTTTTCCTCTGTTTGTTTAACTGCTTCCTCAACAATTCTTTTCACCCACTCATTCTGACTATTGCAAAGTATAGGCTGAATTTCGCTAAACTGTTTGCACTTTGCAGTTGGGATTGTAACGAAATCAACGTTGTACAGTTCCTCTAGTAGAGAACGTTCCCTCTGCGATCCGAGAGTACCCGTTAAACCGTACAGATATTTGTATTTCTTAAGATATGAAACGTTGGATATAAAAACGGCCTTCAAACTTTGAAGAGAAACTTTACAGCCATGTTTAATCTGGAGAAATTGATGCAATGCTGCTTCCCACTGCGAACTGGCTTGATCTGTTCCAGTATCACGATCTAGAATGATAATGTTTGGATTCAACTCCGCACGTGTACCACTTCGATCGACGTCTACTACGTAGTCTCGTCCCGGTTGCATGTAAAAAGCCGTTATGGCACTCGTTATCCATGAATCCAAATGTTGCTCTACAAAGGATACTAAATGATTCGGGATGTGAATATGCTTTTCCCTTTCGATACATTCTTGAATTAAATAGTTCATTCTGTCAGCGTATCTTTCAAACTCAGGTTTTAGTAAATCTTTTACAACTTGCTTATCAATTTCCTTCACACATAACTTGCTGTTGTATTCCACAAGCCCAGCCTCCACTAATCTCTCCCAGATTATACGTTTGTCCCCATCGCTCAACTTTGAGTCCAACTTTTCAATATCTTCCGGCTTAATCATTCCATGAATGTTCCACATTATTGCTTCCTTAATCGCATCTGCATCGAAGGCATGCTTTAAATCTGCATAGTCTCGTGCAGGTCTATTTATCCACTGCCAGATAAAAATGTACACCGACTCCAGCTTATCAAAATCAGCCAAATTATGGGATAAGTAAAGCATGTTGTTTCCTTTGTCCAGTAACATGCTATCAACCTCGTCGACGATGACGTTTTGAAAGTTGCGATCACCTAAAATCTGTTTCTGATAGAACCTATCCAACAAGTAATCCCGCTGAAAATTGGCCAGATCTCCATAGACAACCGGATTTCCGGAATAAACCATTCGGCGCTTTTCAGCATCTTCGCTGCAATTGTGGGACACATTGATTCCAAACAAGTTAAAAATATCACGATTTGCTTCTGCATCTCGCTTTGCTAGCACCGATGAACTAGTAATTATATCAACTTTCTCTCCCTTTAGCAGTGATTTGACAATTGCTACTGATACAACGATAAGCGATTTACCCTCGCCGGTGGAAACTTGGGTCAACGTACTCTGATTGTTTGACAACATCGTCAATATAGTCAACAGTTGTGTATCTCTCAACGTGATTCTTTTCTGTATTTGAATTGCTCGAACAATCACAGCAAGGACATCCAGTAGGTTATCTGTGTCTGATTGTACATCTTTTCTAAGCTCATATTGTTGTATCCAATTTTTTATCGCATTTTCTAGTAAATTTTCGGTACTGCTATTTTGTATTCCTTGAAATGCCATTTCTGACTGCTGCCTTATCCTTCTTACAAATTCCTGAATCTTTTGAAGATTATTTGATACATTTTTGTTGCATTTTGTCAGTGTTAAAAGTTGAACAATGTTTCTTTCTCCATATGTCGTTAAGAATTTTTTCTGCATTGATTCAATCCACTTAGACACGTCGTAGCATTCCATATATTTAAATACATCTTCATTTAAATTCCACTCATCACTGTAGAACTTCTGTAATACATAACATATTTCTCCGACACTGAACAATTTCATTAGTTTGTGATCAAACAGTTTTTCTACTAAAAGTTGGCCGTAAGTATCCTCCATTGAATGCACATAATACGAACAAAGAGATATTTTCTCAGGAAGCTCACCCCAAGAAATGAGCTGGGACAGCTTGTATGTCCAGTATTTTTCTTTGAGAGCAAAAACCCACTCGGTTAAATTTAATTCTAGTACGCTGACTGCTTCATTTGGTATTTCACTCAGCAGTTTCAGTATATTGTCCACAATATGTTCTGTTATCAAGGTGTTTGATTGACCCGAAGTTAGTTTGATGCTAAGCCAAAAAATAACGTTCCTCTGTTTGGTGTTTTGCAAATATTTTCGCCAAACAGATTTGTTCTTAATTTGCCTTTTGAAATATGCCTCTAATTGTAGTAGCAATGTTTCGGCTATCCAATCTCGTTGGCGATACGCAGCAAATATCCAAACAAAATGATTTCCTTCCAAGCTCTCACAAATACTTGACTTCAAAATATAGTTTAAAATGCAACACATCTCCTGGCAGGTAACATATCTACCTTCGCACAGAAAACGATCCAACAGTGTGGCCAGAATTTGCCCTCCGTTTTTTTCGTACGCTGAAATCACCTTGCCTAATCGTTTCTTTAACAAGTATTGATCACTTTCCGAAAAATATACAACAATTCTACTGATGTAATCGTTTATCACATCTTGATTGACAACTTTCCCACGGTTTGCCATGGGATATGGGTGCTTTAGGAATATTTGCTCTATTAAATATTGATATACCTGCGTCTCATCTTTCAGCAGTTTTATTTCCCTCATAATGTTTGCAAACTGATCACCTTCTTTGATTCTTTGCTCATCTAATTCCAAACCGGCACTGTCGATAGTGAGATTAATAAATGTCTCATCTTTAAACAAAAAATGCACAGCACAGCTCGATTGTGGATTATGGTTGTCGAATAAAACATATTCTCTGTCCTCATTTTGTTCATACACTCTAAGATTTACGTTGAAAGCATACGCCAACAATTCACGAAAACAAACGCCCTTTGCTTTTAAATTTACTATAAACTCTTGCATGAATGAATCATCGGATAGGCATCGTCTACAATCGAACATATCTACACAATTATTTATGTAACGTTTGTAGAGATCTGTTAGGTCGTCGCTTTGTTGAACAATAAATTCAAATTGGCTTTTAAGACCCACGTCTCGAAAGCTACGCTGCCAATGCTCAGATAACTCTGCATGTACTGGCTTGGATAGTTCCCTTACAAACTGAATCAACAATTTTTTATTTGATCGTGTTGCCTCATCCATCCAGACTTTGTAATCTTTGTAATACGTCTCAATGCTTGTTTTTGGAGCTACATCTTGAAAAAATCGCCTAATTGAATGCATCAATATCTCACTTTTACCGCAATGCGATTCATTCAATGCATAGTCAACAATATTATCATGTTGCTCGTTTCTATTCAAACAATTCTCTAGAGTCCCAAATTTTTCATGCGTTAATTTCGGTGAATCGATGCTACTACATTCAATGAGATATTTGGCGGCATAGTCAGCTGAAGGCAATACTTGGGTAGCGTTTGAACTTATTGTTTTAATTTGATTTGCAATCACTTGTAGAACTGCATACTGACACTTTTTCATTAAGACTTGTTCTATTCTTCCCAATGCTTCTGTTTCTGCAGTGTTATTCTGAAATCGCCTAAATTCCGAAAATACGATCTGAACTTGATCAAATGACACCTCCATGTCGTCTAATTGGGCCCATTCGGTTGGGGTTTGGCTGTTCCTTATTTGCTTTAAAAATGCATCAAAATTCATCACCGTTTCGTTAAAATTAAGTGGCTCAATGTATCCCAAATGAGTTTTCAGCTTGTTGTACTGGAAGTTGCGTTCAACTTTAATATCGGTGTTAATTTTAGATTGCTGCACCTGATCCTCCAAAAAAGCTTCCTGCGCACGCTGTTTCGTACGATCCAAGTCAGAATGCAGACTTTGCAATGTAGATTCCACTGAGTGATCGAACAGTTCGGCATATTTTTTCAGAATATTGCCCTTTGATATTGTTTTTTTGCTCACAGCTCTTGCGTGGTGTTGTCTTTCTTGATTTTTTTTCGTATTTTCGTTTCTGAATCTTTCTTGCGATGGATGATCAAGCTTACTCACGGTTATGCCAACAAACTTATTACCATTGTATGGACACACTACCCTTTCACTTGAATTTTCAGTGTAACAAGTTGCAGTACAAGTACTCTTGTAATCCTCACCATAGTATTTGGGATTAAGCCACAAGTCATAATCCATAAACGACATATCCCAACCATTTTTTCCATGTTTTCCACTCAATCCTCCTTGACCAGTTTGCCCATCGGGTCCTTTCTCAACTTGCTGTGCTACTTGGAAGCAGGAATAGCCGTCTTCGTAATTTTCTATTTCTATGTGCCCTCCAAATCCTCCTTCACCACCCAATCCACCTTTTCCTGCTTGTGTTCCTGGTTTACCCGGAGATCCTTTATAGATAAAATAACACTGTATCATTGTATCAAATGATAATCTACAATACGAAAAAACTACCTCATTTCCGGCATCAGTCAGGGCTTTAACGTAAATGTCATTGTTAGCAGATCTCCATTCTAAAGGTGGAACTGAACATTCTTTTTCAATATGAGACACAAAATTGCCAATATAATATAGGAATCCTTTCAATATTTCATACTTTGCGTGCAGATCCTTTTTCTCTATGCCCTTCCCATCGGGCCCATCCTTTCCATCGCCACCATCTTGACCTGCACTTCCCATACCTCCATTAGACAGCAGAGTAAAGGATTCTGGCCTATCAAAACGCTTGCAAAGAACCAAAACATTGCCGCCACTTTCGCCAGCAAATCCATCTGATCCGTCCCTTTCCTCAGCTGCCTTTTTAGTGTATTCATGACCATTATCTTTTCCTGAAACATCCCACTTGATACTTTCATGAACTTTAATGGTTTTTGCCAATACAACTATATTCTTGCCTTTCCATATGGCATCATCAAAGCTTGAATCAATGTGCAGGACTTGTGCAGCCACAAACCGTACTTCTTCTATTTTTGAATTTGCCTTCAATTGACTTTCCAATGCTTTTTGTTGTTTACTAAGAACAATAACCGTTCCTGTCACTTCGGCAACCAACCGACCATCAATCATTTTTATGTTTAACATCACTGGTTGTATAAATCCGCTAATAGCATGTTTGAATCTATCCAGCATAAACATATCATAAGGCTCTTCGAAACATTGAGCTGATGCTTGCAACAGGGACAACCCTTCTCCGTACGCATCGACATCCAGGTTCGAAACATTTACCAACAAATCTTGCAGCGTTATTTCATCTCGTAAAAAGAACTCCAGCTCTAGCCCAACAATCACTGCCTTTAAATTGGTTGTCAAGCTCAAAAAGTCTACAAAGTTTTCGATAAAACGCAATTCTAGTTCAGCCAATGCACTGAACTCAACAACACATGTCAAGCATTGCTGTTTAAACCATTGTGCGAGCTTCTTTTCGTCATCCTCACTTAGTTTAAGCAATTTCAAAAGATTCAAATATTCTGATTCAATAAACGTGTGAGGAATAGTTTCAAGGTTCGTGATCGAATCTAGACTTGCAAAAATATTTCGAATGACAACAGTATTTTTGTCATCTGTTAGTTTTTTCAAATATGCCGATACCTCTGAATGCCAAAAATCTGTACACAAATCTAGATACTTTTTTTCGATGTAAGCAATTTCAAATGAGCTGAGTGGCTTGCAGTAACTTTCTTCTAAATATGATACGATTTGTTTGACAGTACTTTTATAATCTTTAACTTCACTAGCAATTGTTTTATCAATATTATCTCGCTCATCAACAACGGATGGCGTAATTCTATTATCAATTTTTTCCACATACTTTTGCATTGCACTGTTATAGTAATCGCTCAAGTCTGATCGGTTTGCTATTTTGTAAATTTCTGCTAAACAAGAGCACTGATCTATTGTAGTTATTATGTGTTTATTCTTAGGTAGTGATAATTCGTTTTCTAGTTTGTTGATTACTTTCAAGACGTTTACACAATGAAGCTGATTTTTTTCTTTTTGAATAAAGCTATTTATAGTTGAACTATCATAATCAAGACCTAACTGTGTCTGTTTTTGAGCGGTGATTTTTTGACTTTTTAATTGGTGAAAAAGCTGATTTACCTTTGCCAAGCATTGCTCGGCGTCCGTTTTGAGAACAAATGACTCTTTAGAAAGCTCGGTTGTCGTATCTTCATTAAGTTTTTCCAAACAATTGATCAACCACTTCCGAACGCATCCCAAATCGGCACCGTATTGGCGAAACAAGTCATTGTAGAAGCATGCGATGCTGTAGTAATGGAAAGCGACACGTTCACAGTACTCGGAATAATTCCAAACAGTTGCATTTTGACACAAATCTTGACGAAAACTGCGATATTCTCCGTAGAACCAACCTGCAGCCGATGGTAGCCATTGATTTTCTTCCGAGCAACATTTTGGCCACAATTTGATGGCTTTTTCTAAGGAAACATAATCGCTGGTTTTATCATCGTTGTCATCCATGTCTTTTTTATATCTGAAATAATAAGCAATTAAACATGACTTGCACTTATAGAAGTTATAAGTTATGTTATACCAATGCAATGTACAGATGTTTATTGTTTATTGAAATAAGGTGACTTTATCCGAAATGTGGTCATTCGTCACCAAATGGTGTAGTTTCTTTGTTTACCCTGAAATCAAGACAAAATAATTTATACATAATTAGTGTCTTTATCTTTTGATCTTAATTAATATTTTTATGAAGAATTCTAAACAATTGAAATATGTAATTCTCAAAGTTGTTCATTTGGCACTTTTCGCCTTCCATTACACGGTTAAATTGTATGGATGTTAGGCCGTTGCAAATATTTTTTGAAGTTTATGTCCCTCTACTCTGGCCAGAGTCGAGGGGGAGTCAAAAAAATTAAAAAATATGAAAATTGAAATCCCTGGTATTCACATTTGAATGCAAGAAATGTTTTAAAATTATTTTTGCAATTCCGTCGTGAAACTACTTACTTTTCCTGTCATTCTCGAACGACGAAATAGCCTACTTTTCTGTACCAAAAATAACAGAATCGAATAGCAACACTTTTCAAAATAAATGCTGAAAAGTTCTACTTTTCAGCACTGAAATGGGTGCTGAAAAGTTGAACTTTTCAGCACTTGTTTCGAAAAGTAACACTTTTCAACATTTTTTTGATTTAAACGATTTATTGACAAAATACATGAAAATTTGACTTAAAATTTCACTCAATGGGTGTTTTTCGGAATTGCAAAAAATGTTGTATGGAACTCGTTGCAAAACTTGATTTTTTCAGCACTCTTCGTATTTATCCAACTCGGTGAACCTCGTTGGATAAATGTACGACTCGTGCTGAAAAAATTCTCTTTTTGCAACTTGTTGCATAAACTACTATTCACACTTGCCTGGTTGTTTTACAATCATTAGTTTTCAAAATATCTAAGCATTGACGATTTTTTTTTTTTTTCGCCGAAAAGTAAACTTTTTGCGGTACTGCACAACGGAATTCCACAAAAATTCCAAATATTTTCAATCGATCCCAGACATGCTAAATATGATTTTAAACGCTGGAAAATGCATTTTAAATTATTTTCAGTTGGTTAGACTTATATTTCCTTATGGAGTTTTTTGAAAAAAATTGCTCCCAAATTTTTCGGACCATTTTGAAGGGGGAGGGGCGACATAAACTTTGAAAACATATTTGCAACGGCCTTAAAATGTACTTAAAAATAGTTTTTGAAGGGGCAGTTAGGAGCTTGTTCCGGTGGGCTTACTGAGCCTAAATCCCAAATATGAACTTGATTGCACATAACAGAACCTGGAATTTTGCATTTGAATTTTTAATGAAGTTTAACCCGTAAAAATACATTTTCGTTCTTTGAAACTGCTCCCAAAACCAGGCATTATGCTACTCTTCTCGGTGTGTTTCCTTGAACAAACTTAAGATAAACAAATTGGCAGGTCTGATATTTGGCACAATGAAAGAAAGGCTCTTTCCCGACAATTTGCGGGGTCATTTGCAGGATTTTCTTCAGAAAAATTGCTCAAAATCGATGGATTAATTTATATATTCATCAAATTTAGTTATGAATACACTCAACCCCCGGTGGTTGGTCACTTATTCTTTTGACACTTTTTTAGTTTGTACCCCGTTGGTTGGTCAAAGGACTCACACTTGCTATCAAACCAAACGTTTGGTAGTAAGTCGACGCTGTCGCGCTTTTTGACGTTCCGAGAAAAACACGTTTTAATGTTTGACCTTGAATAAACAAAAACTAGAGCACACAATGTAAACAATAACAAACACGTTTTGTTTGGTTGACCATTCAGTGCATTATCCCGTTTGGTTGAATTTTGTTGCCGGAGTTCCGAGTTATAATTCGGTCCTAAAGCCCTATGTAATTTTTTATGTACAACGGTAAAAACAAGTTTAGAAACCAGTTCTGATAACTTTTTTTTTTTCATTTTAATGCAAAAATAAATAAATTGACAAGACAACATTTTTCGATGGATCAACTATGGTTCCCTTGGAACGAGCTGTCAAGTAGGGCCTTTCTGTCAAGAAGGAGTGCGAAGTTATTTTTTTTTAATTGTTTAAAAAAATCCATTTTAAATATTTGCGGTCAAAAAAAGGGTTATTGTACTCAGAAAAATAAGCTTTATCCTTGTGAACAATGATATCACAAATTTAGGCTTCAGTTTAGGACCCATTTGAAAATGTTTACGGTAGACTTACATCAATTTTCAGGGTGTGTCAAGTTATATAACACGACAAGATTGAAACTTCTTTCATATGAAAAGTGACAACAAGGCACGAAGCTTTTTCGAAAAAATCGAAGTAGGTCGCGCAATTGAATGGTTAAACACAGGGCTTGCGAAATTTCGACTTTGTTTGTGATAGCTGACAGAACACTCCAATCGTCCTCACCACGACAACTTGATTTTTACATTCTACTTTCGTTCGTTTCACACACAAAGGAATGAGTGCTACGCAGAGTCACTCACACAATCATTGACTTCACTCCAGGAGAAATATCGCTTGGAGAGCGGTCGTTTGACATTCTACCGAGATTCCGATCATCTCTCCAATGATAGCATACATACCATACCAATCAGCATAGCGCACCAGGTACGCGTGCTGTAGCAAGAAGACGCTTCCATCTTTCTCGGTCTTGTGCTGCTACTCTCCAATTTCCCAGGTTACAGATCTTCCGGATATCACCATTCACTTGATCTCCCCACCGTGCGCGCGGTTTCCCTGCTCTTCTGCCTGTTCCGCCAGCTGGTTCAGCGCGGTCAAATAGCAGTCTGACAGGCTGGCTTTCGTCCATTCGGGCGACATGGCCGGCCCACCTGAGCCTCCCGATCTTCGCCTGGGTGGCGATGGTCGGTTCTTCAAAAAACGCGTGCAGTTCGTGGTTCATGCGTCGTCGCCACACTCCGTCAGACACCTGCACTCCACCGTAGATCGTTCGTAGCACCTTCCGTTCGAAAACTCCAAGGGCACGTTCGTCCTCCTGCCGCATCGTCCAGGTCTCGTGGCCATAGAGGACTACCGGTCTGATCAGTGTTCTGTACATCGTCAGCTTCGTGCGGCGTTGCACTCGATCCGAAGTGAGAGTTTTCCGTAATCCGAAGTACGCACGATTCCCAGCAAAAATACGAGTCCGGATCTCTTTGCTGGTGTCGTTGTCGGCGGTTACCAGCGATCCCAAGTACACGAACTCGCTCACCTCCTCCAACTCATCACCATCCACAGTTAGAGGGGTGAGACTTGGGGGGCCGACATCCTTCGAACCCCTTCCTCTCATGTACTTCGTCTTCGTCGTATTCATGCCAAGTCCTACACGCCTTGCTTGTACCTTCAGTCGGGTGTAGACGTCCATCACCGTCTCCAGGTTTCTTGCCACAATGTCGATGTCATCGGCAAAAGCAAGCAACTGGTAGGACTTGTTCATAATCGTGCCACTCGTTTCGATGCCCGCCCTTCGAATAATGCCCTCAAGGACGATGTTGAACAGCGCACAGGATAAGCCATCACCTTGCCGCAGCCCTCGGCGTGATCCAAAGGGTTCCGCTAATTCCCCCGAAACACGCACGTGACACATCACACCATCCAAGGTAGCCTTGATCAGCCGAGTCAGTTTATCCGGGAATCCGTTCTCGTGCATAATCTGCCATAGCTGCTCGCGGTCGACTGTATCATAGGCCGCCTTGAGGTCGATGAAGATGTGATGTGTGGGCACGTTGTACTCACGACATTTCTCGAGGATCTGTCGGAGACAAAATATTTGGTCCGTGGTGGCGCGCGCGCCAGTGAAGCCCGCTTGGTAGGGCCCCACGAACCTCCTTGCATGGGGTGACAGCTGACGGCAGAGGATCTGGGAGAGGATTTTGTAGGCCGCGTTGATAAGAGTAATGCCGCGGTAGTTGCCGCAGTCCAGCTTATCGCCCTTTTTGTAGATGGGGCACACGACACCATCCATCCATTCCTCCGGTAGCTTCTCCTCCTCCCAGATCTTGGAAATCACGCAGTGAAGCGCCCTCGCTAGTTTCTCTCCTCCATATTTGAAGAGCTCACCGGGTAACCGATCCTTTCCGGCAGCTCTGTTGTTCTTCAGCTTCCTGATCTCCCTCTTCACCGTCTCCAGATCAGGCACTGGGAACTGTTCATCAGCTGCGGGCGCTCCAAGGTTGACTCCATCGCCGTCTCCGTTCGCTTCATCGCCGTTGAGGTGCTCGTTGAAGTACTGCTTCCACCTGTCCAACACCTCGCTCTTGTTTACGATCAGGTTTCCACCACTGTCCCTGCACACGTCGGCTCGCGGCACGAAGCCTTTGCGGGACCGGTTCACCTTCTCGTAAAACTTCCGCGTTTCGTTAGCTCGGAATAGCTGCTCCATTTCTGCGCAATCCCGGTCTTCCTGCTGGCGCTTCTTAAGCTTGAAGACCGCGACCTGCCGATTCCGAGCCTGCCTGTATCGTTCCACGTTCCCTCTCGTCGCCTTGTGCAGCTTCTTGTCGTAAGCTGCTTTCTTCTCGGCGGTAATCTGTTGGCACTCGTCGTCGTACCAATCATTCCGACTGACTCGGATCGCACTACCCAGTGTGGCTTCCGCTGCACTGCCGATGGCTGAGCGAATACGGCTCCAACCATCTTCGAGCGAGGCTGCGCCAAGTTCCTCCTCACCTGGCAGATTCGCTTCCAGCTGCTGCGCGTAACTGTGGGCCACTTCCCCGTTCTGGAGACACGCGGTGTTGAACGGAGGGGCCCGCCGGCTTCGGCGTTGGTTGTACACCGTCGACAGCTTTGAGCGCATGTCAACTCCAACTAGGTAGTGGTCCGAGTCAATATTCGCACCGCGAAAGGTGCGCACGTGCGTTACGTCCGAGAAGAATCGGCCGTCGATCAGGACGTGGTCGATTTGCGTTTTCGTCCGTTGGTCAGGTGATGTCTAGGTGGCTTTGTGGATGTCCTTGCGAGGAAAGTAGGTGCTCCTGACCACCATTCCACGGGAGGCTGCGAAGTCGATGCAGCGTTGGCCGTTGTCGTTCGTGACCGCATGTAGACTTTCTGGGCCTATTGTCGGTCGAAACATTTCCTCCCTTCCGAACTGTGATAGCTAAACTCTTTATTCCACCTCTAATCCACGACGGCTCTCCGCCGCACGTCTGCCTTCTCTCGCTTTCCGTACACGTCTGCCTATCCACTGCTACAATGGTTTATCTCCCCCCGCTACGTTGGCTTACCAAGATGATATCGTATAGGTGTGTTTGTTGATCTTGGTTCCAATGCACCACATCTCCTTTTCTTTCTAGACTCTAATCGTCAACTAGGTGAGAAACAATGTAGTCCCTGAATCTAGTTGGTCGTTTCACTTCGCGTCGGTTCCTGAAATGATTATCTGCTTGAGCTTCCTCCGCTATCGGTGATGGTCTGAGTTCGACTGGGGGCACTGGATCTTCCTGGGGCGCTTCCACACTTCCCGCCACCGAAGATTCGCTCGGTGCCTCGACTGGCACTCGCTTCAAATGTGTTACGTTCCGTTTGTATACCTTCCGTGACTCCTTGTCTTGCACGGTGACGCGACCGCCCTCCTTGCTCAAAACGACATGTTCCTTTGGACTGTAGGCCGTTGTCAGCTTGTTGCCCGGAAGTACATTTTTTATTAGGACTGTGTCTCCCGGTTGTAGATCAGATGGTCTGGCGTGGCGTTTCTTGTCCTCCAATTCTTTCCCTTTTTGTTTCAGCAAACGGTCCCTTTCCCGGAAGTCCTCGTCATTGGGAGTCGACTCCACGTCGATCAAGCTGGGAATTTTCGATCTGATGGTTCTGCCGTAGCACAGCTCAGTCGGCGTCTTCCCCGTTGTTGAGTGTGGAGTCGTGTAGTACATCAACAAATAGCCCGCCAAATCCTCTTTCCAGTCGCGTCCCAACGCGTGGCTGATCTGCAATCGCTTGATCAGGGATCGATTCTGGCGCTCGACGAGGCCGTTCTCTTGTGGCCAGTAAGGAGTTGAGTAGTTCAGTGATATTCCATGTTGCTTGCAGTAATGATCGAAATGTGTGCTCACAAATTGTCTGCCATTGTCCAGAGTGATAGTGACCGGAAAACCCAGACGAGTGAATATCCTGTGCAGCCGTTTCGTAGTTTCCTCAGCGGTTATGTGCTTCATTACCTCGATCTCCTTATACCGGCTGTAATAATCCACGATCACTAGCAGGTATTCTCCAGATGGCAACGGACCCAGGAAGTCGATTGCGACGTCCACCCATGGTTTCGTCGGAAGCTCCCTGCGGCACATCGGTTCGGGCTTACTCGGCAGGCCGATCAGTCTGCATCCCTCGCAACCTGTTACGTGTTTAACGATGTCACCGTCCATGTTAGGCCACCACACCCTATCTCTTAGCCGACGCTTCATGACTGTCTCTCCCGGATGACCTTCATGTCCGAGGTCGAGCATCCTCGGTCGCAACGCCCGCGGAACAACTAGCTTTGACCCTCGAACCAGCAGTGATTCTCCCAGCACGCCGAGCTCCCCCTGGAATCTCTCGTACGGCTTAGCATCAGGTTGGTTCCATACGCCGCTACGGACGCACTCGCGGACTGCTGCCAGCTCTCCATCTCCCTGTGAGGCTCTCTCCAGTTCGTTCGTATCGATAGCTGCTGACTCAGCGATTGCCAACACCAGAAACTTACTGTCGCTGTCGAAGTCCACGCCTTCATCCAGCGTGCACAGCCTCGAGAACGGATCTGCGATGTTACTGCTGCCCTTCCGATACTTAACTGCAAACCGGTATGCTTGCAGCCTCAGGACCCAACGCTCGATTCTAGGGCACGGACTCGAACTGGGAGAGAAAATAATCTCCAACGGCTTGTGATCCGTTTCTAGTTCGAAATGACGTCCAAGCAAGTACACCGAAAAACGCTCAACTGCCCACACTAATGCGAGGGCTTCTTTCTCCGTTTGGCAGTACCTCTTTTCGGTTGGACTGAGGCTTTTACTAGCGTAACCGATCACCCGCACCTCCGAGTCATTTCTGTAGTCCGTGAATTGAACAAGTACTGCTCCCAGTCCCACGGGAGATGCGTCAGCGATCACACGGGTTCGTAGCTTGTTGTCAAAGTATCGCAACGTCTTCAGATCACAAATCAACCGCTTCACCTTCTGGAAGGCATTTTCGTGTTCCTGCTCCCAGCGGAACTTCTCGCCTGCGTGCGTGAGCTTTCTTAAAGCAGCCGTAGCTGTGGCCAGATCCGGAAGGAAACGGCCCACGTACGTAACGAGGCCCAGAAAACTCCGGAGCTCTTCGACGGTCTGGGGGGCTCGAAACGATTTCAACGCGCTTAATTTCTCCTCTGCTGGCCGAATACCCGTTCCTGAAATGTGGTGACCCAAGAACACAACCTCGGATACCCTGAAAACGCACTTCTTGTGGTTGAGCAGCACATTTTTCGCCTTCAGTTTGTCCATCACCTTCGCCAACGCCGCGTCGTGTTCCTCCTCATTCTTGCCGTAGACCAAAATGTCGTCAATGTAGTTCAAGGCATTCGGACATCCTGCCAACATCTGTTCCACGATCTTTTGGAAAACCTCAGATGCATTCGAAAGTCCGAACACCAACCGTTTGTATCGGAACATCCCCTTGTGAGAGATGAACGTCGTAATTTGACGGCATGACTCGTCCAGCTCCAGCTGATGGAAGGCATCTTTGATGTCCAGACGGCTGAACACGCGTGCTTCCTTCAGCCTTGGAAGAAAATCTTCGAATGTGGGCATCAGATGCGACTCGCGCTTGATTGCGAGATTAGCTCTTCGCATGTCTACGCAGAGTCGAATCTCTCCGTTGTCCTTCAGCACGGCAACCAGCGGCGACACCCACGGACTGTACTCTTCAACAGGTTCAATAATGTCCGAGGCCAGCAAAGAATCAATCTTACATTCAATTTTATCAAGCAACGCCAGGGGTGGGCGTCGGGCATGTTGCGCGACGGGTGATACCGTCGGGTCAATTGGTATGACTACCTTGACGCCTTTTATTTTTGGAAACGGCCGCTTTTGCTCGCAGCTCATCTGGTACAGCTCCGGGGGACGAGTGCTAGGTAATCCCAACACCAGAACACCCAACACTTTCGCTGTGGCGCGGCCCAATAAAGGTTGTTGACCGCCCTCCACTACGTAGAAAGTTGCCATCGTCTTGGCACGTTCACCGTTGTCCCCCACCGCGATGGATGCCTCGAATACCCGGCTGACCTTTAGGGGATCCGTGTGTCCGTATGCCCGGAAGTTTACTCGGGAGTCCGTGCGCATGTCCGATACTAAAACTCCTTGGTTTTTCAACTTGTCCCACGTTCCGCTGTCAACAATGTTTTTCTCGCAGCCCGAGTCGATCAGCATTTGTACGACGATGCCTCCAAGTGTCACCCAGATGAGCTCATCACCATCACCGATCGTGAAAATAAAATCAGTGCTTTTACCTTCTTCCTCGGTGTCCACCGCTCGCACCCGCTCGAACTTCACTCGCTTCCGTTGTCCAGTTGGTCCATTGAACTTGCGCTTTCGAGCTTTTCTCGAACGGCATTTGATTCCAAAATGGCCAACATTTCCGCAGACCTTGCAGGTCCGGTCCCGCGCCGGACATCTTTCATCGTAGTGGAAATGACCTGGATAGCCGCACCGCGAGCATTCGCCGACCGCGCCGGCCGCGTCATTGTTCACCACGTTCACCTCTTGAAACGGTTTGGGCTGGTTCGAGTGACCTGCCATCTGTCCCGCTTGGAATTTGACGGACTGATAAGCGTTAACGGTCTTGGTCACCGAATCAACGCTCAGGTGCTCCTTCTGCAGAAGCTTTTCGCGCAGGTCGTCAGGGGCCATTTGGATGACTTTGTCGATTACGCTTATGTCTCGTGCTTCCTGTAGGGTATTCCCGAAGTTACACTTCGAAGCCAAGTCCATAGCGCGCAGCATAAACTTGTCCAGTGATTCTCCGTCCTTCATTTGTTGTGACCAGAACAAGAATCTCTGGTAGGCTTCGTGTTGCTTAGGTGCGAAGTACTCGTCCAGCTTGTTGATAGCGATTCTGAACGGGTCGACGCCCAGGCGCTCTTCGACGTCAGCGTCTGGAATGCTGCTGAACACGTCTTGGACGTCGACTCCAGCTCGGGCGAGGAAGATATGCTTCAGCCTGGTCTTATTCGTCACTGCGTTCGCCAGAGCCATGTACTCGAAGTTTCGTTTGTAGCGAGTCCACTCCTCGCGCACTTCATTTGGCGGCATTTGTTTGAACTTAAACGGCGGTATGTCAAACTTGTCCATGGTGCTTGCTGAAAACACAACTTTCTCAGCTTTTTCTCATACATTCGTCAGACTGTAAAAATTACCTGGGCTAATCGATATCGCTCTCCACTAGTTGACAGCGCACTCAGTTGACTTCGCTTTTTTCTGCTTTCGTCCGGTCAGTCTGATTTTACCCGAAACCCTTGTTTCAGTAAGCCTTCTGGTAACTCGAAATCATGTATTATCTGTAACAACACAAAATTGTTTCGATTACACAATGTTTACGTCTGGTTCTCGTTTCGTTGTCTGTTTTCAGCTTGACAGTTGGCTGGGTTGCCAAGCTGTCGATAGAACTTTTAATCGCAGACTTTTCCGAATGCTGTTACAGAGAAATGTCTGTCAGCCTGGGTGGCCTGTTGTTTTGACAACTCAGCTCAATTTCTTTCTTCTTCTTTTTTTTCTTTGTGGATTTAACCAACTTTCCCTGGCTCTAGGCCTTTCCAACACCTGGCTCAGGGCCTTTGTTGTAACCTGGCTCGAAGCCTCTACTCGATTCCGAGTCCAGTCTTTTCGTTTCTGACTCGAAGTCTCGTCGCCGGCCCAAGGCCTTTGACCAATTTTCCCGGCTCGAAGCCACGGCGTGTGAGTTTTCACTCTCTTCGACCACTCCTTCCGGTGCCGGACCCGTTTGGCATCACTGTGTGTGTGTGTAACAGGTCAAAGCATACGGAGGGGCTCCGCCCCGCAGAATTTGACGCTGGAAGAAAAAACGTTCAACGATAAAGAACAAAATCTTACCAGTCGCGTGGTGTATTCCGCAACCCATCCACAGTCGCCAATTTGTGATAGCTAAACTCTTTATTCCACCTCTAATCCACGACGGCTCTCCGCCGCACGTCTGCCTTCTCTCGCTTTCCGTACACGTCTGCCTATCCACTGCTACAATGGTTTATCTCCCCCCGCTACGTTGGCTTACCAAGATGATATCGTATAGGTGTGTTTGTTGATCTTGGTTCCAATGCACCACACGAACCGAGCGTTCATGTCCCCAATGATGATCTTTACATCCTGCCGCGGACAGCCGTCGTACACCTCCTCCAGCGTCGCGTAGAATGCTTCCTTCTCATCATCGGTCTTTTCTTCGTGGGGGCAGTGCACGTTGATGATGCTGTAGTTGAAGAAACGGCCTCTTATCCTCAACTTACACATCCGCTCGCTGATCGCCGTGAAGCCGAACACGCGATCCTGCATCTTGCCCCGCACGATAAAGCCGGTACCCAGCTTCTTGTCCTTGCCGCCGCTCAGATAAAAACGGGAATTGGTCTGCCGACCTGGCCAGTCGAGCACCTGCTCCTCCTCCAAGCACACCTCCTGCAGTGCCACAACATCGAAGTTGCGAGGTTGCAACTCCTTCGCTAAGGCGAATTCGAAACCCTAGAAATTTAAAGACCTGCAGTTCCAAGAGCCGAGTCGCCAATCGGTGGTCTGCTATTCTATGGGCTTCTGCCGTTTGTTCCGGATTTCTAGCCTTCTTGCCATTCGCGATCCTCTTTTTCGGTAGGCAGCCTTATCAGGGCTGCGCTACCTAGTCTCGGGGTGGAGAACCACCTAAGGGCTACCGAGACCTAGCCCCGGTTTTCTCACGCTACCGTAACGGGGCTTTTATCTCGAAGCCTAACGGTCTTCATATCCGGAAGAGGACAATGATAGCAATCATATGATTTCTGTCACCACGCAGCATACACTAGGAAGAGAGAGACAAAAACGAGAGAAAGAGAAAGAGCACGTTGTCTCGTTCGGGCGGCTTCTTGAGTGGTGCTCATTTTTCGTTCGTTTCGTCTTCGTGTTTACGTTCATCGACCGTCGCCAAGCAATGACGGTCATAATAGGCGTTGTGTGTCAGCGATCAAATATCGTTTTGGGAAATGATCGCTGACAGAAAGTTCTATCGAATATCGAGCAGTCCCGTTCAGTGATAGATCCCTTTTCAAGCATTGGTTAAACATTTCGCTCGCTTCATTTTCGGAGGAAAAAATAAATTTTCAGTCAAAAATAATAAAGCTTTCTTTATTCAAAGTCGTCGGTTACGGCCGTTTCGTGGTCCCCCGCGTACCGAATATTCTCCGAAGAGGAGGAGTACACCCAAATGAACTTGTGTTTTCAAAAGGAGAAGATTTTTTAGCGGAGGGAAATTCAGCCGTGTCTTAAGAGTGAAGTAAAAGCTCAAAAAGATAATTCCGTGTGTTCTACGTAGCGCCAGTGGGAACCGTTTTGGCACTAGATTTAGAAAAAGATTCAACTCGCTATCGCTGTTATGTGCACATAAATAGAAGTATTGTGGTCAGCAGCATCATGACTGCCCTTTTACGTGAATTGAGGTCCAACTCCGTTCGAAAACGGGAGCAGAAGATGGATTCGGAGACATAGTGGCATCCCTAGGCGATAGTGGGTCCCACCGAAATGATTGAAAATACGAAGTAGAATCGGTCTGCCAGTTGTGTTTCCGGTGTGTAGCTGTGGAAATATCAAGTATTTAGCTGAGGAGGCACTTTTGCTGCGCAAATGATTTCGAGTCATGAAGAATTGGGACCAGTACCAGACGCAACGCAACGCCTCTCCACGTGTTCACCGTCTGACATGTGGAGTCGTGGTTTTCACCAAGCCGTCATAGCATACTAAGGACAATGTGATGCTTTTGAAGGGTGATTCGTGTTTCTGGAGACACCGGCCGTCGATCCAATGCGCACCTTGGGGACTGAATGGACAATCCTAATTCCTTCTGGAATGTGTTCATTGGACCATCCCCTACACACCTGTCTTTATTTCGGGTGAATTCGTGTTGTCGCCTGACCTGTAGGATCGATTGAATGAAAATAAAAAAAAACCATAGTAATTTCCATGTAAATTTCAACTCGCTGGGGACAGACCAATTCTCAACCAAATGGGCTGATATTTGGCATGGGAGTCCCTATGGGTATCCTCTACAAGGTGAACCTCGGTTTTACGTAATCTGAGAACTTTTTGTTTTGGTTGAAACACTCTAGTATGTATGTATGATCTCCGATTATTGCGGTACCTGAGGGGACGCGCAGTCCTGTTTTTTATGCTAATTTTCATTTTTTTTTTGTGTCAGTCCCCTGTTGATTCTGTGAAATGTGATCTCTGCGGTAAACACAACGTAGTAGGGCTGGCCGTTTTAATTTTTGCAATACATTTTCGGGTGTTCTCGGATGTACTGCAATTATTAATAATGACAAGAAAAGTGCTTGGGGCGTAATCTAATCACAAGACTTTCCAGCATGCTTTCATCGGACTGGCTGCGTTTGTGTTGGATTAAATTAGATTAGTATGTATGTATGTATGATCTCCATACCCGCAGGCAACTTGGTCCTGGAATCGAATGTGAGCGCT
This sequence comes from Culex pipiens pallens, assembly GCF_016801865.2. Classification (NCBI taxonomy): domain Eukaryota; kingdom Metazoa; phylum Arthropoda; class Insecta; order Diptera; family Culicidae; genus Culex; species Culex pipiens. The sequence goes on from NC_068939.1 coordinate 27,039,492, forward strand.
AGGTGAACAATTCGATCATCTTTTACTCCGTAATCTGTACACCCACATGCATAAGTTTTTTTGCACGAATTTTAGTGCTACAAATACGGGCGCATAGATCAAAATGGTTTCCCTCTTCCCTTCCCAAGCACCGGAAATTTGTAGCGGGTGTAGGGACACTTCGTATAGACGCCCTTGCTCCCATCTCGTCACTAAAGGTATGGAGTGACGAGAAATTAATAAGCATGCACCCTCAGCCGAACCATCAGAAGAGAAGCAGGCAATCCACAACTCACAGCGAACGATTAAGTGAACATGGGAATGATGTGTGTGTATTAGCGTGGTTCACGGATATACGAAAACGACAAAAGTAGGGTAGAGGACCCAGAAATCGCCCACTTTAATTTATTGAAAACATCATTGTTAAACTGTTTAAACAAGGAAATCATTAGATTTTCTTCAAATTCAGATATGCAGTGAAGCACTGAATAATAGATTTAATTTTTTTTTTTCGGACAAATTGTGCTGTAGTCGAATTTGACAAAAATATGGCGGCTGCAAAGAGGCTATTTTTCAAGAGCTTATAAAAACTTGTTAAACAACAGAAATCCATTAGTAAAGTTTCAATTAGTGTTAAATATAAAGATAAAGATAAAATTAAAGATAAATATGTATATCTGCATAATTAACTCAACCAAAAAATGGTATATGTTAGTTAAATACTAATAAGAACCAGTAGGTGGGCGAAAACTGAAGCAGGGCGAAAACTGGGTCCTCTACCCTATTCAAATTCGTTTGCATCAACTGGAATTTTTAAGTACTATGACCCCAGAAGCTAGCCTGTAAATTTGAGCTTATTTGATAAGGGTTTAGTTGCTCCAGTTTTGATCTGAAGTTAGAATGGAATTTCAATAAATTTAATTGATTTATTTTTCACTTTTTAACTCGTCTTAAAGAAAGTTTTCCTCAACCCGGTTAAATTTTATCATCTGAGAGATTTCTTACAGGTTTTGATCCGGGGAACAACTTTGTAGAACATCGCTAAGCGCTAGAAATTGATCCCGAAAAGATACAGGATAATTTTTTGAACATGTTTTTAAATTTTGCCGAAAAAAGTTAACTCCAAAAAACATCCTCTATCTTTTCGGGATCAATTCCTACACAGTAAAACAAATCATGGTTAAATTTCATCTAAAAAGGTAAAATGTAAATTTACATCTGGCAGACGCTAGGAAAAAATATATGTAATCCCAAAAAAATATCAAACCAGCGATAGTTATCTAGCTTACTAAGTCCGCGCCCCATCCCGCACGGCCAACTCGCCGCTGTGATAACTGGACTATCAAAGCCAATGTAGCTTTACGTATCTCGTATATCGTATCGCAGTAAATACAGTATACAATGTACGGAACACATAGAGCTATATTGGCTTTGATCGTACAGTTTTCATAGCGGCGAGATGGCCGTGCGGGTTGGGGCACGGACTTAGTAAGCTAGATATAACTATCGCTGGTTTTTTCGAGACGAGAATTGTCTGATCACGCCTTCCGTCGGACGGGAAGTAAATGTTGGATTAACCTAAAAAGGTTAGGTCGTTAGCTCAGTCCAGGTGTAGGAGTCGTCTCCCTGGGTCCTGCCTCGGTGGAGTCGCTGGTAGGCAGTTGGACTCACAATCCAAAGGTCGTCAGTTCGAATCCCGGGGTGGATGGAAGCTAAGGTGTAAAAAGAGGTTTGCAATTGCCTCAACAATCAAGCCTTTGGACACTTAGTTTCGAGTAGGAATCTCGCAATCGAGAACGCCAAGGCAATGCTGTAGAGCGAATAATTTGATTTTGATTTTCGTAGATGGATCGAATACCAAAAAAAATGCTTCATTTCCAAACACGTTCATTTTAAAACCAAATCGAAATTTACTTCATTTGATTGGAACACGTATGTGAATTACTGAATCCAAAATAAGCTCGATCATAAAGTCAGACAAACGCGTTGACACACGTTTTGTAAATTATGATAACGTCTTCCCAGAACCGATGCAAATAACGATAGCGTCTTCCAAGAAACCATGACTCACCTTTCGTCTGCTCCTCGCATTCGGCGTCACTTTTCAAGAGCAACGTTCAACACATTTTGAATGTTCTTAGATACTGATCACAGCACATATGATTGGGATAACAGTGAATGTTATGTTTTTAGTATTTTTTTTTTTTTTTTCAATGGCTCAATTCAAATTAATTGATCTTCTATTGATTCCGTTTAAATTCTACCCTTGAAAATCTGAAGATTTTTGCGCAACACCACGTCCACGTTTGAAGGCACGAACGTGTATACTGAGTTGAGCGAAGCAAAAATAGTTGTTTACTCATGTCTTTACCGTAGTAGAAGTGTGAAGGAGCAGTGCTGCGCGTTTTTGTTAAGTGATAATAATAAATTCAAATTTTAACATAATCCATAAAAAGCTATAGAGGATCATCAAGACCATCCATGCGCTTGCGCATGTGAATAATGAAAAACAAAATTAATTACATATTCAAAGATTGGTTTGGTAACACTGCCGGAACTTCATCTCGACGTTGTCGTGCTATCTTGTCGCACGTCGCTTTTGGACGATCCGAAAAAAAGCGTTTTGATTTTTGACCTTGATTCAACAAAAACTAGAGCACGCAATGCAAACAAACACGTTTTGTTTGGCTGTCCGTTTTGTGCATTTTTTTTTTTTTTGAAGTTTGGTTGAATTTGCTTGCCGAAGTCCCGAGTTATAAATATAAATGTTGACTGTAGTCGGGCGTGTACGAGTGTCAAAGGGACCATCCATAAACCACGTGGACACTTTTTTGGGAATCTTTTACCCCCCCCCCCCTTCGTGGACAATTGTCCATACAAAAAAAAAATTTTGTATGGATCGTGGACAATCGCCATACCCCCCCCCCCCCTTAAAGTGTCCACGTGGTTTATGGATGGTCCCAAACTGCTTCTGACTGAATTCCCTTCGGCCAATTGTCACAATTGCAGCAATTTTCAGGGTGTGTCAAGATAGCACGAGAAGATTGAAACATCTTTCATATTATGAAGGGTGACACGATGCACGGAGTTTTTTCGGTTTTTATTGAATATCTCAGGATTGATATCGAATTTTGGGGATCTGTTAAGGCCAAAAGGTGAGGCATTGAGAGCGGCGCAAAATGGCGTTCCTAACTCAATTTGGCCCAAAATGCACGTGCGACAAGATAGCATGACAACGACGATCTTATCAGTGTTGGTCTCCGTTGGCATGTGGCGTTCAGTGTCAGTGCAACAGTCCAAGCGAATGCTTGCGAAGCTGTGTTCGTCTCGCTTAGTTAATCTATTTAAACAAATAATTGAACATAAACCAGAGCCAAAGAATACCTCTACTTTTCCGTATCGGTACTACAAATCCTAGGTGAGTAACAACAGTTCATTGCAATGCGAGTTTGGCTTTAAAAAAAATCAATGACTTTCAGCACGATACTTAAAACAGAAAAATGGTGAAATTTTTCTCAAATTGGTTTAGTAAAGGAAAACAATCATCGCCATCTGGTTCCAGCCAAGCTGTCCTTGGTGAACCTCCGGAAGAAACGTTTTTCGACGCCGAAGACGGTAATTCGCTGGAAATAATCGAAGATCTGGACGTAATACCGGCAGCCATCGATTTCAAACGACATGTTTGGAAAAACAATTTGAAACCATGCATAAATCCACGATCTGCGAATGGAGTTGAGCGCAAACTTTTAAAAAATACACAAGAATACATCGAAGGACGCTGGACCGGTGGAGGGCGTTTGGAGAAACTTCTCTCGTTTCAGTTTATCGAGCAGGATGTGACGATTTATGTCAGAGAGCAAACTGCTGGCTATTTATGCACACTTGACGAAGACGACTTTGTCGCAAGAGTTCAGTTTAAAATGGACTCTGTAGGCTCTAATCTATCACTCGAAATTGTTAAACGGGACTTGCTGCGAAATATGTCTATGAATCGAATTATTTCCGATCGAAAATTAGACGATCTTAAATCAGCCGAGAAAAAAATAGTGGAACTTTTAAAGCAGCGAGAAGATTCGACAGCAATCGACATTAATCACGCTGAAGATATCTATCAAATAACCATGTTGAAACAAGCATCCATTGAGAGTATAGTGGGAAATAAATTTATTTCATTGGATCTTAAAAATGCAGCAAGAGATATCCAACAGAAGCGGAAAATTTTAGAAAATAGAAGGAAAACAATCAACCACGTCAAAAACGATCAGACAGTTGACTTAAAAATGGCTCTAGAATATGTGTGCAAAGGAATAATAAGGAAACATCGGGATGCTCTTTATGGTGTTTTTCCATGGAAAGTATCTTCTACGGATTATGACAAGCTAGAAAGCTTGGAAAGCAACAAAATACTGCACTTCTGCAAGCAAGATTTGGTACTTTTTACGAATCTGTGTAATCTTGTTAAAGACCCTTTACTATTATCGTTCGTTAAAGACACTTGGAACAAACTTTTTCTTCAAATCAATCAGCTAATGTCACGTAACACACCTACCTCATTGCGTGAGAATGCACCACTAACAAATCAGGTTAGTTTTTTTCTATGTAAGAGTTTTCAAGAAATTATCTCTGAGATTATTCGTAAATCAAATTTATCAATAGAAAAAATACTTCTGGAGGAAAGCACTAACAATTGGAGTATATCAAGGGCAAAGATTCCCTGGAAAAGTGCTTCTCCACTCAATACCAGCTTGGAACAACAATTTCATACTGTGTTCAAATTGATGCTTCATTTTTCTCCTGGTTATTATACGCGTAAGCAACCATTAAAATATGACTTTAAGGTACTTAAAAATTGCAACCCAAATGTCCATGACAATATGATATGGTCTTGTATTTTGGATGCTGCAATCGATGGTTTGTTGCTAGAAGATAAAGCTAGCAAAAATATATTTGACCAACTATTAGAAGGTTATGTAAACTTTTCCAAAATATCAACCAATCATGAAGCACTACGTGTCATTACACACAACATGGCGAAGTTCATAGTGCAAACTAGTGGATATCTTGCCGACAAAACTATATCTTATGACGACCGTAAAGTTTTGAGTCACCAAATTGATACCTTAAACAGAGCGGTCACAGAAAATAATTTTGAGCCTTTTAGAGATTTGGTAGAAGTTTATAACGATTACTGGGACAAGAGACAAAATATTATTGTTAAATTGGTTTCAAAGATTCCAGCTAAAAAATTTCTTCAGGACATTATGGTCATTACACAAAAGCTTGTAAAATTATTAATCGATGCTCATGAAAAACGAGGCACAATACCAAATCTAATAGATTGTTTGCGCTCGTTCAATGAACTATTGACAGATTTAAACGATGTTGACTTTACTTGGATCGTCAAGTGGAAAAAGACCGATTATCCATCCACGTTGTCTGTGGTGAATAAATCAAAGCAGTCGTACAAGGTCACGAATCCTGAGAATTATCTAGAATGTGTTGGAGAATCCGTAGAATTTTGCCGGCATTATACCATAGAAGTGCTTCACGAGCTAGTTGATATAGCTAATAAACTTTTCCTAAAAGAATGGCCGGACAATGAAGTTTTAAGTTCGAGCACCGAGCTTCTTAGTGCCATTCGCAAGTCGTTAATGTATCTCAAAGAGCAAGCCGATTACGAGTCCTTTGAGAACTTCAAAGCAGTAAGTGTTCAACCATTTGCCGTTACATTGCAAAAGAGTAAAAGCAGTGTTGACTTTATTAGGCGTATCGGCATCATTGGAGAATCGTTTTGGTATTTGCGAAAGCAGGATGAAATTGACATCAACGAAGCATTAAGATTGTACAAAGAATTAAATGCTAATGCATCGATAGAAAAGCTAAAACAATGCTATGATCGATATCAAGAAGAATTTCAAAAGTTTTTGCAAGACACGGCAAATGAAACGTCGGATGACAGGATTGATAAAATAGTATCGAAAGTTAAACAAATAGCAATGAGTTCAAACTTGGTAGATATTATCAAGTGGGATGAACAAATAAAATTTGAAATTATACCCAAACTCATTGCCGGGTTCGCTACGGTTTGGTCCATCCGTGAGTCCCGAGACTTGGTTCAATTCGGACAATATTTGAAGCCACACTGTATTCAGATTGTTTGCGTGTTTCTTCTGCTGGGTTTAGACAGTGATCAATCGATTAGCAAGCACCTTGCACAGGTTCTTACCGGTCAAGGCAAATCTCTGGTGCTGGGTTTACTTTCGGCGGTACTGGCACTGACCGGTAATAACGTGCGGATGGTGTGCTACAGTGAGTACCTTGCAAAACGAGACCGCTGCGATTTTGAAGATTTCTTTACTATGTTTGCAGTTCACAGTCGAATTTCATATGGCACCTTTGAAGAGATGGCCAATGAGATTCTTAACCCAACAATAAACGGCAAAAAACAATGCCTGCGGCAGCTGGTTGAAAAGCGTATTCTTAACCACGATGGTCAGTCTATTGGTAAGATAGCACAACTGGATGTCAGCAAGACCATACTTCTAATTGATGAGGTTGATGTTTTCTTTACCGATCAGTTCTATGGAAACTACTATAACCCGTGTACAAGGATCAAGCTAACTGGACTGACACGTGTTCAAGAAAAAATTTGGAAAATTGTACAAGATAACATTCAGGACAAGGATGTTGTTTTTCTGAAAGTTAAGGAATTCATTGAAGAAAATGTTAAGTGTCGCGATACTGAGCTGTTAGAGTTCCACAAATTTTACTACAAACCTGGAAAGTTTTGGTTGCTTAGTTATGATATGGTTCTAACAGAGTACACGAATGAATCCCTAATCGATGAACATTTGAAGCTGATGATCTCTACCGCCGCTAATGTTGTAAAAGGAAGTGATGCTGATTGGTATATCAGTAAATATAAATTGAATGAAAACGGAGTTGTAAGTTATCGTAATCCAAACGGGCTTTACAGCATACATACTATCAGCAACTACTACAACTCATTCAATTACTTCCGTCTGAAGGAAACTGAATTCGATCATAAATCATTCCAAAATTATGGCTATTTACTAATTGAATGTGGCAAAGTTTCCTATGCTAAGTTGCCAGAAAATTATCCAATAATTTTGGGAGTAAGTGGAACCCTGACATCTTTGAACGATCACGAGAAACAGGTTCTGAACCAGGAATACAATATTCATCGAACGTCCGACATGCCGTCATTCTTTGGTAGATCAAATCTGGAAATCCGCGCAAACATTTCGTACACCAAATTCGAGCAAGATTGGCTAGATAAAATTTATTCTCAAACGAACTCACAGCTCAATTCGAAGCGATCTGTGCTGATATTTTTCGATACAGACTGTGAAATAAATAAATTTACACTCAAGCATTCATCCTTTTTGGAACGTTTTAACATATTAACGGAAAATACCAACGAGGAAGATAAGAAACGATTCGTTAACGATGCGGGCATTGTCAAAACTGTCACATTGGCGACTAGACAGATGGGTCGGGGTGTGGACTTCAAGTCCAGCGTGGCAGTTGAGAATGCCGGCGGTGTGCACGTAATTCAGACGTTCTTCTCCATAGACATCAAGGAGGAAACGCAAATCAAGGGTCGTACGGCACGCAAGAACAATAAGGGCAGCTACGAGCTGATTCTATGCGCGGAACACCTGAAACGGGATAATCTAATTGAAGACGAAGACACGGATCCTAGCTATTCGAGTTTGGATGCGGCTAGGAAACAGTTGGTCGACAAAACAGGTGCCAATATTGAGGAGAAAATTAAAATCTCTGAAGAGAAACATAACACTACGTGGAGCTTTTATCAGACTTTTTTCAAATGATATGGAAGCTTTCCGTATTTTGATTGTCGACCTATACAGAGCGGATTCGCTAATTCGAATGGAACTGCATTCGAATGAGCGAATTCAAATTCGCTAATTGGAACGACTGACAGCAGTCAAAAGTTTGAAACCACGTGTTCGGAAATTGTCGAACAATGGTGTTGAAACGTCAACATCAGTTTGACAATTGTTTTTGACGGCTGAGTGCTTTTTAAATTCGAATACGTTCGAATTAGCGAGCATTCGAATTAGCTGACATTCGAAGTAGCGAAATTCGAATTAACGAATCCACTCTGTATATCAACAATTGCACGTAACTTATCAATTTTACATTCGTAATAAATTAAGTAAAAATTGTGTTCTAGAGCGCTCGATGAGTTTTATTGCAAATTACGACCAAATTTGAAGAAATTCCACAGTGGGCAGCGAGTTTTTTGACGCCGTCGGTTTCTGCCTTTCACAAGTCGTGCATTTCACTCCACTTACCTCTTTTTTGTGTTTTCTCAAACATCTTGAATTTCTTTAGTAAGCATCTTATTTCATGTAACAAAATACGAGAAATCGATTGGTGATACGTCAATTAATGGCAAATGACGGTAAAGGTCCATTTTGACCCAGATATCCCTTTGCATGTAACCCAAATCGTTTTTTTTTTTAGCTTTAGACACACTGAACTAAATTATAATTTTAAAAATAGTGGCTTATGGGACTCCTAAACGGTTCAAATTAGACCAAAACGTTCAAAATCGCTACAGCCATCCGTATCGAGATAATGAGTCCAATTACTTTGAACAACATCTCACCACACGCACAGGCATTTGCTTCTGAGTCGATACGTCAACGTCACGTCAAACCAAATCAAAAGTGCTCCGTTTTGGCTCCAATTTTGGCCCATTTAAAAAAAAATTAGGCGAGTGGTACCTTTATACATCATTACAGTTATGCAACTTACCAACAATTTGCTAAATATCAATGAATTTCTGAAAATATTTTTATCTGAAGCTTTTCGTATGTGACCTTAAAATTCCTTTTATTTTTTTTAAAGAATCGATTAAAAAAAAATCAATGAAAATATAAATTTTAGTCACGTTTTTAGTCATTCAAAAACCATAATCGCCACACAAAAAATACGGGTCTATTTATTTGGGGGGGGGGGGGTTGGGCCTATTATTATTTAATCCAAATTGCCCTGCTGGGTTGACTTGGGATTGCTGTATGTATGCTAGTCATACTAGCCTGTCTAATTTTGAGGTCATGTCGAGGGATTTTAGGTGCTCCCTTCTTAAATGGTAGCTGAAACAGATTTTCGTGATTTTTTGTGCCAATTGGGTCCTAAAATGAAGCTTAGATTGCTGATATTATTGTTTACAGCGATAAAGCTTATTTTTCTGAGTACAATGACCCTTTGCACGACCACAAAGAGTTTAAAATGGATTTTTAAAAATTAACCTCGCGGTCCTTCTTGACAGAAAACAGCTACTTGACAGCTCGTACCAAGGGGACCATAGTTGATCCATCAAAAAAATGTTGTCTTGTAAATTAATTTTTTTTTTTTTTTTGCATTAAAATGAAAAAAAGTGATATGAAATGAGATTTGATCGTGTTTTTTACCGTTGTAGATAAAAATATACATAGGGCTTTAGTACCTTCCTTATGACCAAAGAAGCCATTTTGTATCATTAGTTTGTCCATATAATTTTCCATACAAATTTGGCAGCTGTTCATACAAAAATGGTTCGTAAATATTCGAAAACCTGTAACTTTTGAAGGAATTTTTTGATCAATTTGGTGTCTTGGGCAAAGTTGTAGGTATTGTTAAGGACTATTCAGAAAAAATAGGTACACGGAAAAACAAATTGCTGATTTTTTATTACCTTTTTTTACACAAAAACTCAAATTCCCAAAAAACGTATTTTTTTTATTTTCGAAATTGTTTGATGTTTTAGGCAGTGTTGCGATCCTCAGCGCTGTGTGAGCTAGCTCACGATAGCTCGCGCTCACGTTCGCTCCGATTTTTTCAGCTTGCGTTTGCTTATCGCTCACGCTCGCGCCCATAATTCGCTCATGGAGCGCTCCGGCGCTTTCAGGTATAAAATCTATTAAGCGTTAAAATTTCAAAATTTTAAAATTTTCAAATTTCAAGATTTAAAAATTTCTAAATTTTTAAAGCTCAAAATTTCTAAATTTTTAAAGTTCAAAATTTCTAAATTTTAAAAGTTCAAAATTTCAAAATTTTAAATTAGGGCATTAATAGCACTAAATGAGCACTAAATTTTAGCACAAAAAATAAAAATAGCGACATGTGTCATCAAGCTTGTATTTTAAATTTTGTATGACAATTTGTATGGAAACTATAAGGGCACTAAATGTGAGGTATAGGGCACTAAATAGCACTAAATGAGCACTAAATTTTAGCCAAACAAATTCAAAATGGCGACATGTGTCATCTGGCTTGTATAGACCTATCGTCAATACTAACTGTGACACACTCTTGAAAAACTCGCGCCTCTCTTGGGACTCTTTTAGTGTTCATTTTATCATTTAGTAAAAGCTTAACTAAATGATCCCAATTCCTCAACAGACGATCAAAACACACGGGTTAAACAATTACAGAAAATGTAATAGGATTTATTTCCTTTTATTCATCGACGCTCCGCCAGGAAACCCCGATTGCGCTTTTCTTTTCCGCAGGTTTTTACTCTGCTCGCTTGCTTTCTCTTGTTGCTTGCTTCATTTCCGAAATCAAAAAGCTGTCGTCGTTCACTTCGTTTCTCAAGTTTACATTATTAATCTTAATTACAAGTTAAGTGTATAATCAACTGATGAGTGTATGCTTCTTTCAATCTGTTTACGCTCACTGTATGCACATTCCCCTAAATTTATTGTTCATTTCTCAGTGACTCGTTTGTTTCTGCTCTAAAGTTGTTTCGTTAGTTGCTTGCATTCCTTTAGTTTAATTTTTTGTTAATCACTTCAAACTAGCACAATATTATATTTTTAAAAGATGAAAAGAAAACTCCGCTTACCTACTGCACTATACTGATTATCAAAAAATATATGTAGGTATATAATAGTTTCAGCTTGTTTACTGTAAAAATTTGCAAAATCAACCAAGAAGTTTTCTGTTAAATCTAAATTGTGAAACAGTTTTTTTTTCCATTTCGCTAGAATTCTCATTTCCATTCCTATTCGATACACTCAAACAAACAGAACAAACTTAAAGGTTTTAATTGTTCAGCTTTTAATTTTATGTTCAGTACTTAGTTTGCTTTTCTTCTTGTCACCCATTTTAATATGTTTGGAAAACTGATTTGCATATTGTGGTACATTTCATCATCTCCCTCTGTCTTGCACATTTTAGTTACATAGATTGAGCCAACATAAAAATTGTTTCTTTTTCTCTTTCTTGATCCACACACATACACACGTGAGATCTCGGTACGATTGCTTCGGAAAAGAGCTTTTATGGTAACACGCTTGAAACGTAACAGGGATCATCAGCAAGAGAAAAAGTTATCCGATAAATAAGGACGAGCACATTTCTTTTCTTCCAACAAATAAAAGGCCAATTTATGTATTATTACAATATAATTTCCCATGATAAACTTAAATGTGGGATGTTGTGTTCTATTAAACTGCGGATTAGTAATCGTTCGCATTTTCTTAGCAAAAAAAAAACAAAAAACTGAGACACACGATTGTGACACGACGCTTGCAGCGGTCGCTAGTCTAGGTAAAATTTAATATAAATTCTGCACTGTTTCGCGCTGGCGTCGCTCTCTTACTCTCCGTTGCACACACACATGCGCGCGCTCGCATATTATATTGCCTTCCTTTTTTTTGCGTTTGTTTTATGTACAACTTGCACTAGATCATGTATATTTTTCCCACAATATTGATTGTATTTTAAAGGTTAGCAAAACAAAAACGTAGAACCAGAAAAAAATATTAAATAAAATAGAAAAAAAAAAAACATATTTGTCTTAGTGTTGTTGCTTCACTCAAATCAAGAAACCTGTACGAGACTGCCTGGTAGATTGATAAGTCTTTAAAAGAAGCCTTTTCCGGACGAGAGAGTTGTCCAGCTGTCCAGGGAGGATAACAGGTGCGTGAAAGCTGTGTGACACGAAACCGGTCGCTGCTATTACATTGTAGCTGGGTTGGGAGAAAAATTGACTTCGCCCTGCCTCTCTCTCTCTCACTCTCTCCACCCTTCTCTCATGCGCTATGTGTGTCTCTCGTGATCTCGTTCGCTCTCTCTCTCGCTACGTTACGGATGAATCTATTGTTTCACGTGTGGTTGTGTGTGTGTGTGTTTATAATTGCTGTTCAAAGTCACGCTTAGTGGCGAGCGTTCCAGGCCGATGCGATCGGAGCCGATGGTGCCTGCTCGACTGGGGCCGGTCCGCCGAGGCCAAAGTCGGGGAAGTCCTCCTGGGACTGCGTGTTGGGAGCGTTGTTGCGGCGTTCCCACGGGGCGCCCTGCACGACAAAGCCCTGCTTGGGCGTTTCGCGCTGATTGCCAATGTCCTCCAGGATCTGGGTGAAGGTCGTTTGCTGCGTCGGGGCGGTTGTAACGACGTCCTGCAGGAACTCCTCCTCCAGATTGAGCAGATGATCGCGGCAAGCCTCGACATCGTCCTGGTGGCTGCCGGAGATCACAATGATCGACTGGTCCGGATCTTCCGGCCGCGGGAAGCTAATCTCCACCTTGAACATCTCCTTGATCTCGCGGACGCGACGTCCCTTGAAGCCGATGAAACGGCGGTGGACGCGCTCGTCAATGGAAACCTCCTCGCGGTGCATCGAGTTGAGTTCGTTCACGATGCCGAGGATCTCGTCGCGAGCGGCGTAGGCGTTCGCTTCGTATCCCTGGATCGAGATGATGTTGTTCACAGGATCGTCCACCTTCGGGAACGAAATCTGCACCGAGTGGTTTGCACGAATCTTGTTCACAACAGCACCACGGCGACCGATAATCTTCGGATGGAACTCGGGGTCAATTTCAACCTTCACCTCGAACGAACGCAGCTCGCGATCCTTGCGGTCAGCCTCCAGCTCAACAATTCGCTTCTCGATGGCAATCTTGGCCTCCTCGATGTTGGCCCGCGCTCCGGTGACCTTGATAATGTCCAGCTTCTGGTCCTGCGGCGACAGCTCAATGTGCACGTCGTACGTGTTCATCAACTCCTTGACGTCACGTCCCTTCTGGCCGATCAGCGAGCGATGCAGATCGAACGCAACGTTGATTTCCTCCGTAATGGGAACCAGAGCCAACAGAGCCGCCTTGGCCTTGTCGCACTTTTCCTTGCGTCCACTGATCCGGATAATGTCCGTCGTCATGATGGGATCTCCCCCGTTGACGTCGCCATTCTGGTAGCCCTCGGCGATCGCTTCCTGCGCGTCGCGCTCCGGGAACTTGATGTTGACGTCAAACTCGGACGTAACTCCCTGCACCTTCGAGCCACCCTTGCCCATAACGATACGGTGGTGACGGGCCGGGATGATGCACTCGATCGTAACCATCTGCTCCAGATCCTCGACAATCTCCAGCATGCGAGCCTTGGCCGCATCGATACAGTCCTTGGCGCCCTTCAGCGTCACCCGGTCGCTGTCGACGCCCGACCGCGGGAACGAAATCATCACGCCACCGCACTCCTCGGCAATCCGGTGCAGCACCTCACCGCGACGGGCCACGAAATGCTTGTGGAACTTGGGGTCCACGCTGATCTCGTCCTCGACGATGTTGTCGATGTTCTTGATGATCGCCTCCAGCTGGGTACGGGCCTCCTCGACGCCCTCCTTCTTGCCGATGATGGTGATGACCTCCTTGTCTTCATCGTTAGTACCTTTTGAATTGAAATGGAGTTGGACATTAGACCTTTAATCGTGACCAAAGTATGTGGTTTGGTACAACTTACCCGGGAAGATGATCCTGGCGCCGGTGAGGTCGCGGATCTTCTTGATGGAAGCACCGTTCTTGCCGATCAGGAACTTGTGGTGCTGCGGCTTGGCACGTACCTCGGCAGTGAAAGAGGACAGCTCCTTCTCGTTGGTCAGCTCGATCAGCTGCGCCTTGGCGCGATCGACGTCCTCCTTGGGGCCACGGATCGCCACCTTGTCGCTCTTGGATTCCGGGCTGGGGAACTTGATCGAGACGCCACCGCACTCCTCCATGATGGACGAGATCAGCTTGCCGCCGGATCCGATCAGCGAGTTGTAGTACTTGGGCGGAATCTGGATCTCCTCGGTGATGATGTTGGCCAGCTCTTCCTGGATCTTCTGGATGCGGTCGCGAGCTTCCTTCACGTTTTCCTTCTTTCCGGTGATGACAATCACGTCGTTCTTGTCACCCTCGGCCGGCAAATCGATCTTGGTTTGAGTCTCGTCGCGAATCTTCTTGATGTTGGCACCGCCCTTGCCAATGACGTACTTGTGGAACTGCTTGAAGATGGGCACCTCCATGACGAACGAGTTCTTCTGCAGCTCCTTGACGTACTTGGCCAGGTACTTGCTGCACTTGTCGACATCTTCGCGCGGTCCGCGGATCTTGACAATGTCCGACTTGTCGTTCGGACCGGGGAAGATGATCTGCACCTGGTTGTGCTTGTCGCGGATCTCGCGGATCGTTTCGCCCTTCGCTCCGATGATCGTCTTGAACAGGCGATGGTCGATCACGATCGACTCTTCCTTTTCGTTTTCCAATTTCGTGATCTTTTCAAGCAGCTCCTGCTTGGCTCGCTCAACACCGTCGGCCGGTCCCTCGATACGGATCGGCTTGATCGAGTCCTTTTCGTCGATGTTGATGAGCACCTCGTACTCCTCCTTCATCCGGTTGATGTTGGCTCCGTTCTTGCCGATAATGTGCTTGCAATAGATCGGATCCACCATCATCTCGGCGAAGGTGAGACGCCCGGTCAGATCTTTGACCATTTTCTCCAGTGCCTCGGCGGAGGCATCAACCTGCTCTGGCAGGCCTTCGATCTTGATCTTGTCCTCGTTGAACTCCACGTGCACGTTCGGGTACTGGGCGGTAAACTCCTTGATGTGGCCACCCTCGCGTCCGATAATGTACTTGTGGATCCACTGGGGACACTCGAGCGTCGTGGTGCGAACCGAGTTCGCCTTCTGGTACACGACGCTCAGAGCGTTTCCGAGCTTGTCCTGCGGGCCACGCAGAGTGATGGTATCGTTCTGGGAATCGCTCGAGGGCATCTCCACCGACACGCCAGTCATCGACAGGATCTCCTGGATAGTGGAACCCTTCGGTCCGACGATGTACTTGTGCTGGGCACGCGGAACTTCGACGCCGACGCTGGTACACTTTTTCTCCATTTCCTTGCTGATGGCTTCGATGCGTGCCTTGGCCTGCAGTACGCCCTCCTTCTCGCCGGTGATGATGATCTCGTCCTTCTGGACCGACGGGGGCGGAATGTTGATCTTCGCGCCCGTCTCCTCCATCATCTTGTTGACGTTCTCGCTGTGCGGTCCCACAATGAACGGATGGTAGATCTTCGGGATGTTGACACGCTCGAAGGCCTTGCGCGACTGCTCGTCCGACGTGATGCGGATCTCGTGCTCGGCCTTCTCGATGCCCTCCTTCGTGCCGGAGATCGTAATGACGTCCGACTCGTCGTTGATACGGGGCACGTTAATCTTGGTGGCCGTAGTTCTCTCCAGCTCACGCAAACGGTCTCCCTTCTTACCCAGGATCCAACGGTGGTGCTCGCGCGGGATGCTAATCGACTTGCTCGCCTGCGTCTGGAAGTGCACCAGAATCTTGCGACGCGCCTCGATCACCTCGTTCGGCTTGCCCGTCACCAGGAACGTCAACGATTGGTCCTTGCCGCTCGAGATCTCGATATGGGCGTTGGTTTCCTTCATGATGTTCTGGCACGTGCGCAGCGATTCCCCCTCGCCAAACTTGTCCGAGTCGTACTTGCGCTCGCCGGACGGCACGATGAAGACCTGCGTCACAACCGAGCTGCCGACGCGCATGTTCTGCGTGGCCGGCGAGATGGTTTGGTTGTTGAAGCGCGGCGTATCGCTCACCGGCAGCGCCGGGAACAGATCATCGTAGCACGGCGTCGCGACGGGACCGGTGGCCACAGCCGCCAGGTTGTTGTCGTACGCGGCGGCGTTGGGCTGCTGATCAACGACTGCAAAACCGAAATAAAAGTTAGCTCAATTTGTTGTGACAGACGACCGAGTTGAACCAACCTGTTGAATCCTCCATCACTGCTGCTTGTTTTACTGCTTGAAAAGAAAAGTCCTGATTCGTAGCAAGTCTTTACAGTACCACTGCGGAAGAGAAAGAGAGCGAGAGTAGAAAGAAGAATTGTTTAGAGACACGTGGCACTAGGGGAAAATTGAGTGCAGAATAGATTAAATTATTACAACGAGCCATATGAGATCACCTCGCTACTCCCACTTCACTTCGTAATGGAAGAAAGAGAGGGCACCACATCAAAAGAGAACGGATCACACACCACAGGGTGGAGAGATCTTCGAGCAGAAATTTTCGAACGAACTTCGAAACGAAAGTGTAAAACGATAAAAGTCGACTAAAATAAGAAAAAAAGGAAACAAAACCAGCAAAACCACACCGAGAAGCACGAGAGATAGTGCTGCTGGTGCTGGTCTGGTCATTTGTACAAACACAGGCAAAGAGAAATGCGCTGCGCAGCGCACCAAGACGGGCAGATCTAGCCGAGCTAGTTTTGCGGGAGGAGAATTTGTTCAGCGAGAGAGAGAGCGCTGATTGCGGTTATCTCCACTTCTTGCGATGCTCTTGATTCTAGATTTGGTGCGTTTGCGGAAGATGATTTGATTATCGAATCTTATCAGAATCGTAAAACTCCAAAACGTGAAAGGGGCGCCTTCGCCACGCTGTTTAATCCATTATTCACTCCATCAATGCTGCCAACGTGGACTCCTCGCGCGTCGCGCCAAAGAGGAGTGCCAACTCACTCAGCCTTTGCTGCTGCTGCTGCTGCGCACCAAGACGGGAAACCATATCAAACCGCTGATACCACACACCGGCGGACGTCAGCAGTGTTGATAAGCGCCCGATTTTAGCTCAATCATCATTCCAGCGGGCGAGCGAGCGAGACATTCCACCACGACGATCGGGCAGCGGTTACCAAGCTGGCCAATAACGGTTGTTCTGTTTTGATTTTCCATCCTCCTATCCTAGTTTCGTTGAGGTGAAGAAACGCACCATCGCGCATACCATCGTCGCCGTCTTCCGACCGCGACCTCTTTCGATGTATTTGTGATGGTGGGGGCGCCCGCAGAAGAAGGAACAAAAAAAACAAAAACATCACGTAATCACTTTCGACGTGTCACACCGTATCGGGTTCGACCGGGGGTTAATGAGTCCGGTCGTGTCGAAATTAACGTGATTTGGCGACTTTCTTTTCAGCTTGCCGGTTCTTGAGTTGTTAGTGTCTGCTGTTGAGTGGCTACCAACGTTCCACTACCTGCTCGACCGTCTTCTGTGTGTGTGTGCAAGCGTTACAGCGAAGGTCTTTTACCCCGGTGGGATCCACAAGGCATGCAGGCAGGCAGGCCGCGAGGGTGACCTTCCCAGTTGAGTCTCTTTTAGTGACCGGCGAATTTACGGTCATCTTCTACCAATTGCTCTCTAGCATTTCATGACCGCGACGAACCCCCTCAGGTAATCTGTTGTACGGTGTCGCCCTGCTGGTCGGTTCCTTGATGGGCTTGACCCAGACATCGGAAGCATGCGATTGAACGGGCGAAAATGATCACACGTCGACAGTTTTTTTTTTCCTTCTGACTCCGTCTTCCTCTTCGTCCATTTCATTCCTAGAGCCGTGCATGGTTCTCTCACGCGCTTAATTTTTCTCTCTCTCACTCTCTGCTGCTCGATGTGGCCGCCGCCACGGTGGCCAGTGCTGCCGATGTAATTTCGGTGAACCATGGTTTGAATGGTTTAATTAACACCACACTACACACGAACTGCACGATCGCGGATCACCACTTTTATACTAAAATTGGAACTATACAGAGGTCACCACACACTTCGGGTCACGCACCGTTTCTTGTGATATCTGAAACCAAAAAAAAAATCACGAAACCCAAAAAAAAAATACTCACTGTACTGTATATAGCCAAAGATCCGGTTAGATGAGATTTGTCCTCGTTGGAGACTCCAGCTTGAATGCACTTGGTTTGCCGTTTGCTGCGTAGATAGATCCAGCAACCACACAACCACACAGAGGCGCGCAGGCATTCCGTAGGATGTCGATGGAGGCGGGTGCAATGACCGAAAAGAGGGAAGAAAACAAAAACAGTAACGAAATTAGTACGTTTTTCTCCTGCTCATTGACGGATCGTGTCTGGAAGTGAAAGGATTTTTGATTGTGAAAATTGTTTGGCTGGCGGTGCCCAGCTTTTTGTCCGATTTTATGTAACCTAATCACAAAGTTTTCTTCACGCAAAGTTATCCTGTCTGCGACTTAAACCGGACCCCCGCGAGACGGCACGGAACGTAACGCAAATATGTGTGGCTATACTTCGGACAGGAGAGATAGGGATGGAGAGCGCAGAGCGTGTGACCCAAGTGTTGCCAAAAGTCTTCAAAGTTAATGGAAACTATTTAAAGCCAACATAACTCACCAAGTTCATTAGAAAATTTCGATAAAAATTAACAATTTTAAGCAAATACAAAATTTTAATTGAAAAAAAAATTGATTTTAGGTATCACAGACAGCATAAGCCAAGTCTGATACAAACTATACTTTTCCATAATTTCGCTGTCGGCCAACATGTATTGGATTGGACCAAGCACACAAAAAAAAATAAAAAAAAAATCATAGCTTTTTGATACTTTTTGATTTAAACAGGTTTTTAAGTTGAGGTCTGGAGTTTTTTTTTTGAAAAGGTCCAATAAACCAAATTTTAGTTTTTGCTTTTTGGGTGGTTTTTAATACCCCTGACTTAAGGCGGTTTCACAAACACCCAAAAAGCAAAAAATGAAAATTTGGTTTATTGGACCTTTTCAAAAAAAAAAACTCCAAAGGTTTAAATTTGTTTTTTCTTTGCTTTCCTCAACATAATACGAGTAATGAGCTCCGTCTTTACCTATCATAAGCCCTTATTGGAAAATATCAAGTTGTGTTGAGTACTTTAAAAAGTATGCATAAAAACGATTTTTTGCTAAGATTTAGGAAATTATAAAAGGGCTGCGTTTTCAACAATATTTTGAATTTGAAATATTTTTTCAAACGTATCTGAAAGACATTGTTATTTTTAGTCCAAAAAATTGTAGATCTGACAATCCTATCAAAAGTTATGAATACCTAAGTGTTAATTATACACTTTATATGAAGCCGGATCTCAGATATTTTGATGAAAATGAAGTCCAGCTCCATTAAACGATCCTTCTTTGGATGGGTATTTTAGTCTACCCAAAGCCAAACAAGCTCAAGAGCTGACAACCCTATCATAAGTTGTGAGTTCTTAAGGGTTATTGAGGACGGATGTCGAAAATATTTTGATGAAAATTATTTTTGGACGGGTAATTGAAATACCTTGAATGAGCCTTGATTTTTTTGACGTAGACTTACGTCTTTGTCGAAGGTACTGGGGTGCCATTCCAAAAAACCCGGGCCGAAGGCCCTGGAATACTGCGTCATCCGTCAAACGCTTATATCTTCCTTCCCTCAAATCGAATCGGCACGATTTTGGTTCCATTCGATTCGAAAATTATTCAGCAATTTGCTATTAAATTTTCAATGTTGGCAAAATAGTTTTACTATTGTAACAACTCAATGTTTTAAAATGTTTTCAAAATGCAGAGATTTTGCAAGCAAAATGAGCGCTTCCCACTCACGGACGGGAAGGTCAAGTACCTATTTTGAGGGGAAAATCACACAAGCAGCGCGACCGAGTGTCGGTCGCGAAAAAGGAGGGGAAGTAGCGGGCCGAAAACATATATAAGAAACTGCGCCAGATTTCAGACCATCATTCACGTCTCAGACGTCGGACCGGCAGCAGCAGCAGGAAAGCTCAGCCCAGAGCAGCAGCAGCAGGAGAGAGACCAGAGCAGCAGCAGTAGGAGAGAGAGAGGGACCAGAACTGCAAAAGAAGCGCGCATCGCCGTCTCGTCGTCACCGTCAGCCAGTGGCCTCTCGATGGCCGGACCGTTTGGATCTTTCGTGGTAGGGGGTGAGAACTTCCCAACTCTTCGGAGTTGCCTCACTCCCCGTCTCTCGTCCCACCCGTGATGAGTCGGTGAAATGCCTTTCAGGAACTAGTGTTGGTCTTCGGGGGTGACGGATTGCACAGCTTTCTGAGGCTGCTCCCCCCCCCCCCCCCCAAACCCCTCTCTCTCCCCCACATTATGCTACCAAACTTTCATTCGGTTCGCGAAAAAATCGTTTTTCGTGCTTTTCTCCTCCATTCGATGTTTCCATTGTTTAAATAAGGCTTTCTAGTCAAAGATTTACCAACATATTCAAAGTATGGTTACATGGCAGTTGCGGTTCGATTGAGTTGACTGGAGTGTGTAAGTTCTGTCTTGTTGGGGGGTCCATCTCCCATTTACGATCTTATTCCGTTAATGTATTTCAAGTATCTAGCTAATTCTACAAAATTAAGATATGGAAAACTCTATGTCCACATCTCAAAACTTTACGTAGTCTACTTTGACTTTTTAAAAAGATCTGACTACCGGACTACCCTATCGAAAGGTATGAACAGTAAAATTAAATTGATAGAATGTTGAAAGTATGGATGTTGCTATTTTGAGGAAAAATTACAATGTAAATGTGAGGAAAACACTTATCACATTAAAGTGGAATAAGTAACAAGTTTTTATGATTACAACTCTATACTGCATAAACTTTCAGCAAGCTGAGAAAACGAGCTTGAAGTTTAATTTTTTTTTCTTGAGTTTCATCAGAAGGTTAAAGTTTGAGTAGTCATTATTGTGACACGGAAAACAATCATAAATTATTTTTTTGCAATTCCGTCGTGAAACTACTTACTTTTCCTGTCATTCTTGAACGACGAAATAGCCTACTTTTCTGTACCAAAAATAACAGAATCGAATAGCAACACTTTTCAAAATAAATGCTGAAAAGTTGAACTTTTCAGCACTTGTTTAGAAAAGTAACACTTTTCAACATTTTTTTGATTTAAACGATTTATTGACAAAATACATGAAAATTTGACATAAAATTTCACTCAGTGTGTTTTTTGGAATTGCAAAAATTGTTGTATGGAACTCGTTGCAAAACTTGATTTTTTCAGCACTCTTCGTATAAATGTACGACTCGTGCTGAAAAAATCCTCTTTTTGCAACTTGTTGCATAAACTACTATTAACCAATCAAGCAAAACGATGTAAACAGTCTATTCTGCTCACGTGCATAACCAATTAAGCTAATATTTTGTGGAAGGTGTTTTTCGTCTTTTCATATGGCATTAGCTAGACTAAAATCTCCATTGGATTTAACCAAACTTAAGAGTAAGGCCAGAATCCAGATCTGCCTCATGATCTAGTTTAATAATTATTTATATAAAAAATTGAAACATTGATTAAACATAATTTTTACTCATTTATGGACTTTTTCGCACAAATTCAAAGTTTTCATGTTTTGAAAATAAAAAAATATATTATGGGTTTAATGATTTTTTTAGCAAGTACTTTTCAATAAAAAGTCAACACGAGAAAAGTGCGCATTAGCACTTTGACACCTGGAACTATTTAGCTTATTCAGAAAAAAAACATGTAACTTTATCACAAAACCTCATTTTTGAAACAATAACAGGTATTCCAGCTTCACTTTGACATGGCAATTACCTGCGTCTCGGAATTTGCAAAATAGTTCGTCAAAATGCTTATGCGCCCTTTTCAAATGTTGCTGAAACTACAAAATCAACAATAAATGCAAAAAGGGTAGCATTCATTAAGCTAAACATTGAATGAAGTATTCAATTCACAAAACAACATCCGGCGCAACATCATTCATGAAAATTTAAATCCCCAACTTGGTGCGCGCTGGCAACACTGTAACACACACACAAACAGACACACACACACATCCGACCGGCTCTCGCTCTCTCTCGGAGAAACCAAGAGAGAGCAAAAAAGCAGAGCACCGAGAGAGCCCGTTCTTCTTCCTCCTCGTGTGTGTGCCGCCGCTTATTCTTTCTCCTTCCCAATTTATCACTGCAATATGGTTCTCTTGGCCAGGGCCAATCCCGGCCACCGGAAAAATCGGATTTGCCCCGGCGCAAAACCGCCGTACCGGGTCGCGAATCGGCGCGTCGCGTGCGGGACACTTCCCGCAGGGCACTTTTCACTGTCACTGTCACGGAATCGGACAAAAAACGGGCCAATTCCAGCTCGACAAAAGCGAGCACACCGCAGAGCCGCACACTTTGATGGCCAAGAGAAAAGGCCAAAATTCACAAAAATCCAGACAGAGCGAACCAAAAACTTGCGTTGAACCTCACGTACCGACTCCCAAGCAATGAATGAACGGTACGAAGGCAACTTTCGTGGAGCCGCAGCTTTTGCTGGCGTGTCAAACAGGGTTGCCGGGAGTGGGGTTTCGACGGTTTTGACAGGCGGTGGGTAAAGTTTACCGCAAAAGTCTGTACAGGACTGTGCTGCCTGCTTTGCACTGAGTTAAAACTATGGTGCACATTTCCAGAGCAACATTTGAAAGGGGCGGTACGACACGAGGTACGACCTAAGATACGACATTGTTCTTACGGCCTTTAATTACACGCGTTTAAATAAGACGAAAGGCCGTAAGAGCAATGTCGTACCGCCCCTTTCAAATGTTGCTCCAGTTATCTTATTTAACATTGTGATTTTTTGGCCATTTATAAAGCCTTAGAAATAGTAGTTTATGCAACAAGTTGCAAAAAGAGGATTTTTTCAGCACGAGTCGTACATTTATCCAACGAGATTCACCGAGTTGGATAAATACGAAGAGTGCTGAAAAAAACAAGTTTTGCAACGAGTTCCATGCAACATTTTTTGCAATTCCGATAATGGGACTATCCATAAACCACGTGGACACTTTTTTGGGAATCTCAACCCCCCCCCCCCCCCCCTTCGTGGACAATTGTCCATACAAAAAAAAAATCTTTTTTGTATGGAGCGTGGACAATCGCTTACCCCCCCCCCCCCCCTAAAGTGTCCACGTGGTTTATGGATGGTCCCTAAACACCCTTTGAGTGAAATTTTAAGTCAAAGTTTCATCTATTTTGTCAATAAATCGATTAAATCAAAAAAATGTTGAAAAGTGTTACTTTTCGAAACAAGTGCTGTAAAGTGTTCTACTTTTCAGCACTGAAATGGGTGCTGAAAAGTAGAACTTTTCAGCATTTATTTTGAAAAGTGTTGCTATTCGATTCTGTTATTTTTGGTACATTTTTGGTAGGCTATTTCGTCGTTCAAGAATGACAGGAAAAGTAAGTAGTTTCATGACGGAATTGCAAAAATGTATTTTTTGTTTCAAACCCTTTTACACGGAGTTCACACACACACTACCGTCATCAGGGGTGACATTGTATGACCCAATCTCACCTCCCAAACCCAATGTCACCCCTGATGACGGTACAAAACGTTTGTTTTGATAGTGTGCGTTAGCGCCTTGTAAAAACTGACAGTTCGTCACAAACTAAAAAGCGTCAAACGAAAAAGGGATACACTCAATGTCATTCGTTTTAGGACCTAATCAATAGAAGTCAAGCTTTTAAATAATTTAAAATTTGAACATTGCAAAATAATAAAAAAACAAAAACCCTAAAATATAAAATAAAAGTTTTTTTTTAAGTACGTGTTTCGGAGATGTCATTTGATGTCTGCTTAAGTTGATGAGAGCAAAACATGAACAAAATTGGAAAAATTAGAAGAAACAAAATTTCAAAAATTTAGACATTGCAAAATTCAAATTAAAAATCCCAAAATTCTAATCGATTATATTTATATTTGTATTTTATTTTTCAATAAATTTACCGAATGTACAACATTTCTTGTATACATTGACTTAAGAGCGAGTCCACGAGCAAAGCATACCCATCTCGCATCGACCTCACCAATTTGCCTGAAATTTTCAGGGGTTGTTTGTACATATAAAACTAGCATCTGGACAAAATATGAGCACCCTAGGTCAACGGGAAGTGGGGCAAATCGGGACACAAAGTTTAAAGGTTCAAAAACGTCAAAAATCTTAAAAAGGCTATAACTTAGGCAAAATTCAATTAAGTTTTAAAATTCAAAATGCATCTGAAAGGGCTCAAAAAATGCAACAAAATGCAGGGTAGAACATCCCGATTGGTTAAATCTAAAGGGAGTTATTGGCATTTTTGTGAAAAAATAGCATAATTTTCAATCTCAAATAAAAATGTGTTCCATCCAGATATCAACTCGGTTCGACCTGCAGCTTGTAGGGGACATCTGGGACTACCATCTGAGACTGAGAACGCTTTGGGTAAGGCAGTTTAACATATTAAATAGACACTTTTACTTTTAGTGAAGTTTTTGGTTGTAAATTTTTGCTCGGGGGACCCCAAGATCCCATTTTCTGGTGATAATTTTATCATATTCGTGTTCCTGAGACAATTTCACAATAAAAACATGCATAAAAATGTTTATTTTGATCCATTTTAACCCTTTAAAAAATAAAAGTTAAAAAAATCTTCGATTCACATTTATTGAAAATCAAGCTCGTTTCCAAGGATACTAGATGACACCAGAAAAAAAGCAGCTTCATAATTTTTTTTAACTTTCATTTTTTAAAGGGTTAAAATGGATCAAAATAAACATTTTTATGCATGTTTTTATTGTGAAATTGTCTCAGGAACACGAATATGATAAAGTTATCACCAGAAAATGGGATCTAAGGGGTCCCCCGAGCAAAAATTTACAACCAAAAACTTCACTAAAAGTAAAAGTGTCTATTTAATATGTTAAACTGCCTTACCCAAAGCGTTCTTAGTCTCAGATGGTAGTCCCAGATGTCCCCTACAAGCTGCAGGTCGAACCGAGTTGATATCTGGATGGAACACTTTTTTATTTGAGTTTGAAAATTATGCTATTTTTTCACTAAAATGCCAATAACTCCCTTTAGATTTAACCAATTGGGATGCTCTACCCTGCATTTTGTTGCATTTTTTTAGCCCTTTCAGATGCATTTTGAATTTTGAAATTTAATTGAATTTTGCCTAAGTTATAGCCTTTTTAAGATTTTTGACGTTTTTGAACCTTTAAACTTTGTGTCCCGATTTGCCCCACTTCCCGTTGACCTAGAGTGCTCATATTTTGTCCAGATGCTAGTTTTATATGTACGAACAACCCCTGAAAATTTCAGGCAGATTGGTGAGGTCCAAACGACGTCCCATACAAAGGGGTATGCCCTGTTCGTGGACTCGCTCTTAAATGATAAGGACCTTATGTTTCATTAAAACTAAAAACTAACAACTAAATTAAAAACTAAAACGAAATAAACTAAAGAAATAAAAATGTCGATAATACGACAAATTACTTTGTATATTTTTTTAATGCGTTTTTCGGAGATTTTTGTTCGTCTGCTTTTATTGGTGAAATGAACAAAAATAAAAAAAATAAAAAAATATTAGATTACTTACAGGGTTGTTACGGAGAATTCGGAAAAAAAATCCGCATACAACAAAAAAAAACAAACATACAACAATGTTTAATTTTGTTTATTAGAAAAAAGAGAGTACTTGAGAACAAAATTAAACTCGTTTTATGTTGGAGGGCTCCGTCCGAGGCTCCGTTAGAAGGAACGCAAAACTCACAAACGTTTTAATATCAATAAAAATAATTGAAAATCCAGAATAGCCTCATGAGGCCGAATCTTAGAACGCTGAATCTTGAAAATCCGAAAATTAAATGGACAATTTTTTTTTCTACTGGGATGAACTAAACCAGAGGAAAAAGCCATAACAATAATGTAGTAATCAATAAAAGAAATTTCGGAAACTGAATCAAAAAAATAAAAATAAAAAAAAATAAAATTCATTTTTTTACAAAAAGCATAAATGAAATAAAAAAACTAATTCATAAATCTAAGGATTCGAAAATTTATGTACAGTTCGTACTCGATGATCCTTGCCAAAGTGTCACTAAGAAAAATCGAAGCACGAAATTTGTAATATTTTCTTCTCTAAATTTCTCTAACCTAAAATATAACTCTAAAAATGTTCCAAAGTTATCAGATTTTCTGTAATCTAAGATGGTGACAAAACTGGTAAGAATCAAGATATAAAAATTCTGCAGTTCTTTATTGTGTGAAAAGTCTTGAATTTAACAACAATACCGTTCTTTTTTTAAAGGTCCAGAAATTAAGAATTTGGGAATTTAGGAATTTAAAAATTGAAGACTTGAAGAATTGGTAAATTGAATATTTTAAGAATTTGAGAATTTATAAATTTAAATTCAATTTTGTGTGTGTAACAACATCAAGAAATCAAAGTTTTTGCACTAAACGAAAAAAAAAAAACAAATTATCCTTATTCCTGATAATATTTTTCTTTATAACTTGAACGTAATACTATCTCTTTCAATTAATTTATTTATCAAAAATGCCATCCGCGCCTGAGTAAAATTAGCCATCTAATCCGCGCTATCCGCGCGAAACGCGCCGTCCGTAACAACCCTGTTACTAAAATTAATTCATTTTGAAATTCAAATAAAAAAAATAAATTTGTAGTTTCTTGATTTTTTGTATTTTGCTTATACTTGTACCCAAAAAAGTATAGAACGATTTTTCCCGTTTCGCATTTTTTTCGGTTTTCGAGCGCGGCGCGTCAGAAACCCCAAATTTTATTTTTCCACTATCTTACGATAAATTTCCCGAGGAATCCACTAAACATATTTTCAGAGGTAGGCTCTTTGGACTAGAGACGTCAAAACGCTATTTTAAGTTTTCATACAACTTTTTCAAATGTTAGGCTAGATTTTTAAAACTCTAGCCAATTTTTCCTTAAAGGTTCAACAAATCACCTTAAATTTACGTCCAAGAAAGCTAAAATTCGTTGAAATGGCGCAGGGTTATATTATTTTTCTAAAAATGCATGAAAATCGACGAATTTGAGCCCGATCTGAACAGTTTTTCTTTGGTTTGTGCTTTTTTCAAATGGAACTATAATACCTCTTTTCGTTCGGAACTAGGTAGAACACCTAAAACTTGAGATCCGAGGTACCCAATAAACATCTGGAAAAATTCCGGTAATTTTTTTCTAGATGCAATTCTGAATTATTTCAAACATAAAGCGTTAAATTGGGACATTTCTATCGAAAATAACAACGAAAAAGTTGACTGCTTCTGATGTTAGTTAGATTAATTATAAAAAAAAAACTCTTTTTGAAAATTTTACAAGAATTTCAATAAAAACGAGCACTCAAAAACAAAAATTAAAGTTGAATTTGCATGAAAAATTGATTTTGAGGAGATTAGGAATTAGGAAGCAAAATGTTCGTTTAAAATATTGAAGCAACTGTAGAAAATGGTTTTATGAAAAACTCAGTCGGAAAGAGGAATGTCCCGTTACACTATATCTTTATTTTGTCGACTCAAACTTTCTGATTTTCAGTGTTTCCTGAGAAATTTAATGTACTTTCCGAATTTGTAAAAATATTACTAGCTTCTCTCATATATATTGAAGTTATAAGCAAAAATCAAACCATTTTGTAATACTTTTTGCATATTTTTTTTAAATTTAGACTAGAAATTCGATTGTTTTCAAGAATTGTCATCAAAAACAAATCTAGAACACACTTTGCTATTAAAACATTAAAGGCACTTTAATTTTTCATTGGAGAATCTTAATCGCAGACTTGTGACCATCTTTCTGATATGTAAAGGGCTTTGTATTAAATGCTGTTCGTCTGTACGTTAATCAACGTAAAACTATACTTAACTGTAATAAATGCATCATGTTTCTCGTTTATCATTTCGTTCAATTTTAGAGTGACTTTGCTCACTTCATCTAGCAGCAACAACTACACACCGTGGAAGACCTTGGATGCCGTTTTGCCTGGTTCAGTAATCGATGAGCTTCTTCACGCCGGCCAGACAGCGGAACTTGTCCGGGATGTAGAACGGCTCGAACACGTGCGGGAAGGGCGTGTCCCAGCCGGTGACGCGTGCTACCGGCGCCTCGAGATGGAGGAAGCACTCCTCCTGGATGGTCGCTGCCAGCTCGGCGCCAAATCCGCTCGTGAGGGGTGCCTCGTGGGCGATCAGCACGCGGCCCGTCTTTTTCGCCGACTGTTGGTGAGTGTGGGGGAGCATGGTTAGAACCGCGGAAGGTCAACGATATTTGTGCTTGTTTGAAATAAGTGCATTCGAATGTACTTATGAAGTTTGAGGTCAAACTTGAGGACCACTTAAGATTTGGATAGGTATAAAAAGGTTCTAGTTGGCAAAATTGTTAAAAGTGAAACTTTCGAAAATGAATAAGTTGTTCCTGATCATAAGCATTGCAGTTGCAGTTTGCGCTAAAGTAAGTTTTATGAAATTATAGTTTAGCTGATTTTTATTAAACTTTAATTCACAGCCCACCGCCAAATCTTCCGTTTTTGAGTGTCTGGATGTAAGTAATTTCGTTATTTTTTTACAAAAAGGTGAGTAAATAATTATAAATTTCAGAAGTTGCAATCAAACCTGGAAAAGCTAGATTTGACCAATTTTGGTGATTTAGCTGAAAATATAGTGAAAACACTGACAGCTTTGGCAGACCACTATCAGCGATGTAAGGAAATCCCACGTGACGATCCTCCCACAATTCTGCAGCAGATGCTTATAAGTGGATGTGAAAGCAGCTGGAATGCAAGCGTGGCCACCGAGTTGGGCCGAATTGGGTTGGAGATTCAGGTCCGCGTGCACACGGCGGTAGATTTAGTTGGCCAGTTTTCCATGTGTACAGGGATTAAATTTTGATGTTTTGTATCAAATTAATTTTAACCCTCTACTGCCCAAATTTTTTTTTCGAAAATATTTATTTTTCCCGTGTTCAGGAGGTCATTTTGAGCAACTTTTGTTCTACAAAAAACTTTACTTCTCTTGTTTTATGTTTTTCTTGTTTCATTTTTAGTATTTTAATTTGCATTTATCTTGTTAAGTTTATGATTGTTTTTGGTAGTATTTGGCCTACTCTACCACCTAATATAATTACATTTCGCCTATCTAATTTTTTCATGTTTTTACAGTCACTTTTTCAATTTTTTGCATGTTTTTCACATTTTCTACTATAGAATCGCACCATCATCATTTAAATTGCAAAAAAATGCGTAGAGGCATAGTCTGGGACACTACAAAAATTACTGCATACTTCTTTTTACTGAAAATATAGGAAATGTTAGTAAAAAACACAGCCAAAGTTGACCCCTAAAAAAATGACATTTTTAAAAACATTGGCATAGTCACATAAAACAAGTTAAACTTCCAACCCTGAAAATTTCTAAAATTTTAAGAGTTCTTCTTTCCAATGCTTTTTAAGGATCAAAAATCGGTTGGAAGTTTGATTTTTGGCGATTTTTTAGATCGAAGCCCGTCTAAAGGCGGGGTTAGGTTGTAGAGGGTTAAAAAAACGAGCACGAATAAATTAGATTATTTAAACACAAGTTTTTATACTCACACTACAAATGGTGTCCTTGTCCCACGGCAGAATCGACACCAGGTCAATCACCTCACAGTTCACGCCGTACTGCTTCTTGGCCATATCGGCAACCTCCGACAGCACGTGAATCTGCGTACCCCATCCGATCAACGTGACGTCGCTGCCGGTTCTCAGGATGTCCGCCTTGCCCAGCGGAGACTCAAAGGCGGCCACCGGAACCTCCTCCACCGCCGCTCGGTACAGCGTTTTAGGCTCAAACACGATGCAAGGATCTTTCTCCTTGATGCAAGCCAGCAGCAATCCCTTTGCCTTGTTGGGACCGCGCGGAACGACCACCTTTAAGCCGGGTGTGTGCGCAAAGTACGCCTCCGGAGATTGCGAGTGATAGCAAGCACCATGTCCAACGGCGCCGCACGGTGCGCGGAACGTTAGCGACCCACAATCGAACAGATTTCCGCTGCGGTACCGATACTTGGCCGCTTCATTGACAATCTGATCGAACGCCGGAAAAATGTAATCGGCAAACTGCATCTCGGCGATGGCCGTCGCACCCGTGTTGGCCACCCCGATCGCAAACCCAGCAATGCCTTGCTCGCACAACGGAGTGTTAAACACCCGATCCTTTCCGTACTTCTTCTGCAGGCCCATGGAGCATCGGAAAACCCCTCCAAAAGCAACGTCCTCACCAAACACCAGCGCCGAAGTGTCTCGCTCCATGGCGATGTCCATCGCGTTGTTAATGGCCTGGAACATGTTCATCTTCTGGGTTGGCCCCTCGACCGGAGCCTTCGCATCCGGGCTGTACACAAAGTGGGACGAGGCACGTGAAACCACCAGCTGGGTCGTCGAACTCTTCTTCAGAGCAGCCGCCGTGGCGCCACTCGCCAACTTGAGAAGACTCATGATGATCTGAACGAGAAAAAGAAAAACAAACGGATTTCCGGTTAGTCAAGTCCCCCCGTCTTGGCACCGATCAATCGGAAATTGGCAACGAGCTCAACCAGCGCCAGACTGTTGAATCACACACCGCGAGAGATTAGTGTTATGTAATTAAGGTTGGCAACTTTCCCGCAAACGTGTCGTCAAGCGCGACAATAAACAAAGAATTTTGCCTCGCGTTCCAAACAAAACTCGCAAGCTAATCGGGAATGCAGTTGGAAATGCGATCCCGCCAACGAGGGGGGCAAGCAAAAGGTTCGGAATTAGAATTTTTAATCGGAAATTTACCTCGCTAAATTAGGCTGACTGACGACGACGCACTTGTTTTTGTTGACGAAACGCGCGAGTTGTACCCACCTTGTTATCAGGCGTGTGTGTGTTTTGCGAATTTGACAGCAATCGGTGGGTGCAAGTGGATTTAGCATAAAAGCTATAAAGGATAATGGCATATCTACAATCACTTAGCTTAGAATGTAAAAGAAAACGTCCAAAACTTCAAAATTTGGAATGTTAAGAACATCAAAATTCCAAAATTTAATGATGATTTGATTTTTTTTAAAGAAATTGTAATTAAAATTTTTAAAAACAATGAATCAAAACGTATGAATTCAAGAATTGGGTACTATAGCCCTATGTAATTTTTTATGTACAACGGTAAAAAACACGGTTAAAAACCATTTCTGATCACTTAAATGCAAAAAAAAATTGACAAGACAATTTTTTTTCCATGGATCAACTATGGTCTCCTTGGAACGAGCTGTCAAGTAGGACCGAGAGTAGGACCTTTTCTGTCAAGAAGGACCGTGAAGTTAATTTTTTTAAATTCAATTAAAAATCCATTTTAAATCCTTTGCGGTCGTTCAAAGGAACATTTTACTCAGAAAAATAAGCTTTATCGTTATGAGCAATAATATCACAAATTTAAACTTCATTTTAGGACCCAATTTAAAAAAAAATAATACAAGAATGTTAAAACTTTAGAATTTTATAGTTTTAGATTTTTTTAAATATTAGAATTTTTGTTTTTCGATTTGTTTTTTTTTTCTTGTAGTTTTTCAATAATTATTTTGAAATTTGCAGTTGAAATTTTGTATTTCTATTTTTTTTAAACATACGTAAGGGCAAGCCTTTTATCGTATACAGAGACATAAATAAGTTCGAAACAACAAACAAAACAAAAAACTTAAAACTAACTAAAAATTAGGGGAGAGTACATCAAATGATCATTGTATGAACAAAGAGAAATAACTTCACCTAAAATTATGTTTTTTTTTAGCATTTTGATTTTTGAATATTGTATCTCTTTATATTTTTAAGAACCTCAAGCGCGCGCACCGTCACACGCTCTCAAACCGAACTGTCAACTTTTCTTGGGAGAGTCACGAAAAGAATGTGCAACTTTCTTGACCGCATCTGCCCATTTGATAGTTTCTTGACCGGTTCCTTCTGAAATGCGTATACCGCTTTAGGGTCAATACGCACCTCCCAAGAAAAGGGATTTAAACGGTATATGCACTTCGGAAGGAATAGAGACCCTAAATTAGGAGACTGATTGATGTGATTTTGACGTATCCAAACAGACACGGGTTTGACGTATCCAAACGAGCATTTGCCTTTACGCCCAGCAAAACTTGGCAGTGTTGGTAAGCCCAAAACATACGTTGCCAGATCGATTTTGCAATGTCTGGCCAGTCTCCCTATCTAGGGTCTCTAGGATGGAACCGGTCAAGGGAAATTTTAAATGGGCAGCAGCGGCAGAGTAAACAAGCCAGAGAGGATGAAGGAAAGCCCCAAGAAATCGCTCCCTCTCCTTTGTTCTGCTATTCGTAAAGCTGTTTCTTGACCCCTTTACTTTGGAACTGCGTATTTTCCCTCAACAGAAAAGGCGAGAGTGGAAATCGTTCGTTTCGATTTATTGCCAGAGCGACAATATTGTGTGGTCTAAGATGCGATCAGCATTAGCTGCAACCTTTGGATAATTGAATTTTGAATAATCTAATCTCCGAATAATCAAGTACTGTATTTTTAGAGGTTAAGATTTTTTGATTTGAATATTAATGTTTACAATTTAGAATTTTTGAATGCATGAATTTTGAAATTTTTAAGTTTTTATAATTTCAAATAATTAAATTTTTAGATTTCAAAAATTTGTATTTAGGACCTTTAGAATCTCAGAATTTTATAATATTTTAGAATGCCATGACATATGTCGGTAAAAAGTTTGGTGGGGATTGACACTTCTTCGATAGCTTCTTCGCCAAATGGCAGCGTGACATGTGCCATTAAATTTATGCGATGAATTGTTTCCAAAAAATCCACCAATATTGTAAGTTTAACAATACGGCTAAGGAGCCCCATAGCTTATAGGACCTTATAGGACCTTTTTAAGGTTCTGATAGGCATCATTCCCGATCGGCCATTTAGCGGTCATGTTTGTTTTAGAAAAACATTCAAATCTTGATTCAGAATGTTACAATCAAAAAATGCTTTTCTCAGTGTTGTTTGTAAAAGCATTTTACATATAGTGATTATATTTTCATTTCAATTTACTATTTCTGGACACTGAATTCAGAACCACCCAGTTAACTCAATCCGAATTCTGAAACGGAATCTAATTAGAATCGTATACAAATTCCGTTTCAAACGCAACAACCGGTTCCGTGTTCGAACCGGTTGTTGCGTTTGAAACGGAATTTGTATACGATTCTAATTAGATTCCGTTTCAGAATTCGGGTTGATTTGACTGGGCATCATTGACAGTAATTGGGTCCTTAAATGAAGCTTAGATTGCTGATATTATTGTTTACAGCGATAAAGCTTATTTTTCTGAGTACAATGACCCTTTGAACGACCACGAAGAGTTTAAAATGGATTTTTAAATCAATTTTGAAAAATTAACCTCGCGTTCCTTCTTGACAGAAAAGGTCCTACTTGACAGCTCGTTCCAAGGGGACCATAGTTGATCCATCGAAAAATTGTTGTCTTGTCAAAAAAAAATTTTGCATTAAAATGAAAAAAAGTGATCAGAAATGGTTTTTTATCGTGTTTTTTACCGTTGTACATAAAAATTGACATAGGGCTTTAGTACCCAATTGCCCCAAAAGTGAAAGACGTCTTTCACCATCTACAACCTTAAAACAAATTCTCTAGATTTGCGCAAATGGTGAAAATTTGACGTTTATAGCATCTATTCCAAACCCCCTCGTTTTGACGGGATTCCGTGACGTTTGATTTTTCTCTCTCCTCTGTTCTCTCCTCCTTCTCGATGCGGTGGGGTGTAAAGAGAGAAATCGAGCCAAACATTTCATTAGGGCACAAAACCAAAACGTAAACATTCGGGATTATTCCACTATTCCACTCATTAGTACACTCCCTACATGCCCTCCAAGAATCAGATTGATAGCAAACAATTTACCATTGAAAAAATCAAAAACACAAAAGGGCACATAACAATTTTCACTCCAAACCCAAAATAAAAGTTCAAATGTGCCCTTTTGTTTTTCGTTAGTTTTTCGTAGTTATGGAACTTTTTGTGTTATAAACTGAACTTTTCATACATTCTTATCACTAATTCACTTCAAAGCAAAGTTTGTTTTACTTTTCACCAAGCATTTCTGCAGAAAAAAAAACTTCATCGAAATACACTATTTAATACGGTCCCGCGGATGCTGTTCAGTACACTTTTGTAGAATTTTTATGTTTTACATACCTTATCTACACCATTCAATCACAAAACTTCACCAATTATCAAAATTTCCACTGAATTCCTCATTATTTCTAACTAAACAAAAGGGCCCATAAACATCATTCAAAACAACAATCCGGTGACAGCGCTTTAGTGCCCTTTTAGTTCTCTTCGAAATTGCATTTAGAAAGGGCCCATTATGAACAGCAGTTGGAAAGCTAAAAGGGCCTAATAACGAGATTTTTTTAAATTATGAGTTTTATTGCGAAAATCAACATAAATTAAGAAGCAGTAAAGCAAAGTTGAGGATAATGATGTGTTTTATCGAATCATCAGTAAAAATACCATCAGTCAAGCTTATTTCTAGAGTAAATTTTCAAAAGGTCCTATGCGACAAAAGTAAACAAACTGAGTTATTTATTGCATTACATTCTGCAAGCTGGAAACTACACTCACCGCTGATCCAATTTCTTCAAAGCCTTTTATTTTTAAAGTTATTGATAAAATACAAAACAACCTAAAAGCATTCTTAATAAATTCTACACCAAATAAATATAGGTCGTTTTACCACACGGGAGTCCTATGTGCAATCGAGTGAAACGTGCACATAGAACCGTAGCAAATCAACCTATGGAACATTAATATAATTTTTTAATGCTGATGCACATACGCTCATATCAAAATGACCTATGTACATGTTTATTGAGTTTATTTGAAAATATGTGAGCAATTCTCTGAGATTTCGGTCATTCGATTTTTTTTGTATTTTTTATTCCGGCTGAAACTTTTTTGGTGCCTTCGGTATGCCCAAAGAAGCCATTTTGCATCATTAGTTTGTCCATATAATTTTCCATACAAATTTTGCAGCTGTCCATACAAAAATGATATGTAAAAATTCAAAAATCTGTATCTTTTGAAGGAATTTTTTGATCGATTTGGTGTCTTCGGCAAAGTTGTAGGTATGGATATGGACTACACTGAAAAAAAATGATACACGGTAAAAAAATTTTTGGTGATTTTTAATTTAACTTTTTGTCACTAAAACTTGATTTGCAAAAAAACACTATTTTTATTTTTTTTTATTTTTTGATATGTTTTAGAGGACATAAAATGCCAACTTTTCAGAAATTTCCAGAATGGGCAAAAAATCTTTGACCGAGTTATGATTTTTTGAATCAATGCAGATTTTTTCAAAAAATCGAAATATTGGTCGCAAAAAATTTTCAACTTCATTTTTCGATGTAAAATTGAATTTTCAATCAAAAAGTACTTTAGTGAATTTTTGATAAAGTGCACCGTTTTCAAGTTATAACCATTTTTAGGTAACTTTTTTGAAAATAGTCGCAGTTTTTCATTTTTTAAAAATAGTGCCCATGTTTGCCCACTATTGAAAAAAATATTTTTGAACAGCTGAGAAAATTCTCTATATTTTGCTTTTTGGGACTTTGCTGATACGACCCTTAGTTGCTGAGATATTGCCATGCAAAGGTTAAAAAACAGGAAAATTGAAGTTTTCTAAGTCTCACCCAAACAACCCACCATTTTCTAATGTCGATATCTCAGCAACTATAGGTCCGATTTACATTGTTAAAACATGAAACATTCGTGAAATTTTCCGATCTTTTCGAAAAAATTATTTTCAAAAATTTAAAATCAAGACTAACATTTCAAAAGGGCCAAACATTCAATATTACGCCCATTTGAAATGTTAGTCTTGATTTAAAATTTTTGAAAATAATTTTTTCGAAAAGATCGGAAAATTTCACGAATGTTTCATGTTTCATCATTGTAAATCGGACCTATAGTTGCTGAGTTATCGACATTAGAAAATGGTGGGTTGTTTGGGTGAGACTTAGAAAACTTCAATTTTCCTGTTTTTTAACCTTTGCATGGCAATATCTCAGCAACAAAGGGTCGTATCAACAAAGTCCGAAAAAGCAAAATATAGAGAATTTTCTCAGCTGTTCAAAAATATTTTTTTCAATAGTGGGCAAACATGGGCACTATTTTTAAAAAATGAAAAACTGCGACTATTTTCAAAAAAGTTACCTAAAAATGGTTATAACTTGAAAACGGTGCACTTTATCAAAAATTCACTAAAGTACTTTTTGATTGCAAATTTGATTTTACATCGAAAAATGAAGTTGAAAAATTTTTGCGACCAAAATTTCGATTTTTTGAAAAAATATGTATTGATTCAAAAAATCATAACTCGGTCAACGATTTTTTGCCCATTCTGGAAATTTCTGAAAAGTTGGCATTTTATGTCCTCTAAAACATACCAAAAAAATAAAAAAAAATAAAAATAGTGTTTTTTTGCAAATTAAGTTTTAGTGACAAAAAGTTAAATTAAAAATCACCAAATTTTTTTTTACCGTGTATCATTTTTTTCCCCTGTAGTCCGTATTCATACCTACAACTTTGCCGAAGACACCAAATCGATCAAAAAATTCCTTCAAAAGATACAGATTTTTGAATTTTCATGCATCATTTTTGTATGGACAGCTGCAAAATTTGTATGGAAAATTATATGGACAAACTAATGATGCAAAATGGCTTCTTTGGGCATACCGAAGGCACCAAAAAAGTTTCAGCCGGATTAAAAAATACAAAAATTAAAATTAAAGAAAAAAGACCGATTCCGTAGAGAACTGCTCATGTATAAGTCGTTTTTTAATAAAATTCTAAAACATAAATATTTTACAATCTTCATGTTTGTACAATCCACGCACAACGTGTAGTCATCAGCTGGGAGAGAGCATGAAATGTTTCAATGCTGTCAAAGCAAAAGAGAGAAGTTCAATTCAACCTATCTGCACTCTCTCGAATTTGACAGATACGCCACCCAAAAACTTGGGAGCATAACACCAACAAGGCAGCATAAAAAATCATAACATTTGTGCATATAGGTCGTTTTGCACGGTTTAGTTTTTTGTTGTTTTTAAATGCGATTTTTCATTGATGGAGGTAAGTCTTCATAAAATAGATAAGTCATTTTTTTTTTTTGAAGGAGTGGAGTGATTTGGAGAGAGTTTTAACAGGTTGTAAAGTGAGAGTGATCATTATTTTCTGTTTGTTTATTTTTTCTCAGAAGTGTCGAGGTGTGCTCCACCGGGGGTTTTTAAATCGCCTCATTATGTTCGGCACGGAACCGTAGCCTAGTTTTAAATCCCAACACAAGCATAACTCGAACAAGATACTTATCCGGAAGTTGCCGTCTCCAGCTTTTGTTCGCGGGTGCTGTACAGGCAGGGTTACCAGGTCAAAATTTGAAAAATCTGGCAAAGTATCGATTATAAATCAGGAAAAATCTGGCTGACGAAAATCTAACAATTCTGAATGATGAAGATGAGGGAGGATATGAATTAATTCAAAAGTTTGTAGAATTCAGATGTTTTAACTTATTTTATGGCCTAACAAATGTTGAATTTACATTTATTTTAAGAAATACTCATTCTAAATTTTATGATTTTCAATAAAATTTACTCATTTCAATCAAAAAGTTGTTCAAAATGGGCATTAAGTGAAAAATCTGGCAAAATCTGTCAATATCTGGCACAGAGAAGGGTGAATCTTTATTCTGGCTGACACTTGAAAAATCTGGCATTCCCAGATTTATCTGGCAACCTGGCAACCCTGTGTACAGGTGCGAAATTACCTGCTGATGTTTCACTGCACTCAGCAGTGTTGCTGGCGGAGTTTAGTGACATCATTCATCAGTTTGGACTACGTGTGTTTTGCGTCCGCTGTCAGACCGACTTTCATTCTTGATGTTACGCTGATCGTACCGCTAGTTGGTAAGTTCCTCGATATTTTCCTACTGTGAACAATTGCTAAACTCACACCTCCAAAGACAGCACATTCCGAACGAAATTTCCGCCTTTCACGGTGACCGAAGTGTTGGAAGCGGGCAATCGTCTACGTTCCAAGGAATCCCTAAAACTCCCGGCGGTGCCAGAATCCAAGCTGAAGGCAACGAAGGCTAAGTTGTTGGCCCACCCGGAAAATCTGCGCCGCCAGCTGCAGGCCGTCAAGCTACTTCGCGTTAGGTAGAACCTGCTGCGCGCGGCCAAGTACACCAAGAAGTATGCCCGGATGGAGCATGAAGTGGTGGACAAGGCACGCGAGGTTAAGAAGGCCGGAAACATCTACATTCCGGGCGAGCCGAAGGTTGCCTTCGTCATGCGTATCTGTGGTATCATTATCAAGCTGAACAAAGTCACCAAGAACTTGCTGCGTATCACCGCCCCGACATCACCTAGGGCTATCCCTTGCTTAAGTTCGTCAAGCACCGACAAAACCGAATCCCAACTACGGACTTCTTCGTGATCGACTGAAGCTGCGTGCCGCGTACAAGCCTCAACACCCCGACCGGTGAATGGCGCAAGTACAACCAACTACGCAAGTACAACCACTACGTCGAAGACGGAGACTTTGGCAACCGCAAGGAAAAGATCAATCAGCTGATCAAGCATATGGTTTAAGTGATACATAGCGCGTTGAGGGAGAGTGTTGAATAAAACAAAACCAAGAATATAAATAAATTTGGTTTGAGAAAATCCTGTATGTTTAGTACTTCATATAGGCAGCAATCGCGTGTAAGTTGAACCCACACACACATGCGCGGTCATGTCCGTCGTCTAGCTTTTGCCACGCGTGTTTCAAGCGCTGGTGTTCTATCTTCCAGGGGAACGCCAACCAGACCAGCTGAGTAACGTACAGCAGATCACCCTGCTGAAAACGCTCCTTCTAAATTCTAACTTTTGCGTCAACGAACACTGCAGAACGTTCTATGTGTAAATTGGCAGCATTCAGCGACAAGTTGTAACAGCTGATGACCAATTGCGGGCGGATCCGATACACTGAACCCGGTTCGTCGAACTGATGAATTCTGATCTCTTGATGACCATGAGCTACCATTTGACCCCTAGCTCATTGCTTTTGATCTAGTCATCCGCGGAAAAAGTAGGCACACACGGCTTCCACGTAAAATAATATAATTTCCTCGACTTGTCCAATATGCGACAACACGAAAATTGAAAAATATATTTAAAGTAGTTAGAGTCAACGAATTCAGTTTTTTATTTTGCAAATCCAAACGGTATGAATAATACGGTCAAAAAATCATCAATCTTCCTCCTCTTCCCTCGGGCAACATCTTCTGGCTTTTGGACATCCTCTGCTAGTACAGCCGCTTTCGCTTCCTTCTGCGTACCTTCCTTGCCGTTAGTTGCACTTTGCTTCTCTTCAACCTTTATCTCCTCATCGCCAGCGACCTTCTCGCCAGACTCCTATCCATTCTGCTCCTCGGTCGATTCCTGCGACTTGGCGTCCTCGTCCTGTCGGGTGCAAATTTCTATCAGTTCGAATACTGCGGCACAATGCTAATCAGCATCAACCGTTTGGTCACTTCTACGATCCCCGAGTTCTTGACGCTGATCAGTTCGGCGAGCGCGTTGGTAACGATTTCGCGTTCCAGTCCGTTGTTGATCATCGGTTGAAAGTGACCGCGAACGTTTTCGGTTCCTTCACAAGTACAGGACAGCTTGCCGGCGCCGTCCATAATGTCCTTCAGGTTGGCCTTGGTGATTGAAACTAGCCGCACAATATTTCTTGGTTCCGGCCGCGTCCTGCAGAATCTTGAGCGCCAATTCCGTCGAATTTTCAGCCCGTCTTAATGAAGCAGATGTTTTTTCGCCCCGATGACTACCGACTCAAACCGGTACTTTTTCTTCTCCATTTTGGCAGATTCGGCTTGTTTTCCCACAAGCAATGAAATGTCCTCCCCCTCCTCGTCTTTTTTTTGCTCTGCCGCGGCCTTTTCGACAGGTTGTTCGTTGGTCGGAGGCGGAGAATCACACACCTTCCCGTACAGATCGTTGGCGTACTCGTTTGTGATCGGTACGTGTCCCGGGTTTAGTTTTGCTCGATCATGTTGCACGTCACAAGGAATCCGCGCTGGCCCGCTTCCAGGTAGG
This sequence comes from Culex pipiens pallens, assembly GCF_016801865.2. Lineage (NCBI taxonomy): Eukaryota > Metazoa > Arthropoda > Insecta > Diptera > Culicidae > Culex > Culex pipiens. The sequence continues at coordinate 27,079,564 of NC_068939.1, forward strand.
CCGGTTTCTTCCGGTGAAGATTTACGCTTGCTTGTTTTCTGACCAGATCTGTAATACAAATTAAACGCAAAAAACACACAAATTATAAGCTGCCACTGTACTGCATACTTGAAAAAACTCACCTGAACCGCTTACGACAGGATTGAATCAAAAACGCAAAAAAGCAAAAAAACAATTGAAAATTAAAAAAAAACCAGAAAAGTTCTATGCGCACTCAGTTAAACTTTGTTTACATTGTCGGATAGGATGTTTTGTAAGCACCTATCCGGCAGATGCCGACGAGTTCTGTGATTGGTCGATTTGTTCTCGTAACGGTTTCTCTCTCTCGCGCTGGAAAGCATTGAAACATTTCATGGTCTCGATCAGCTGTTGCCTACACGTTGCGCGAGGATTGGGTAATCATAATTATCATGAAAAAGTTGTTCTTTTTAAATAAAGATTTAAATTAAGTTTAGAAAGATCCTATGTGCAATGCTGCACATATTTGCTCCAATGTGGTTGATCCTATCTGCAAAAAAAGTTCTATGAAGCGTGTCCTATGTGCACTAAAAGGTCGTATGAAACAAAGTTATTCAGAAATAAGTTTAAACTAAATTTTTGATAGTTCCCGTTAAGTACACTTAAAAAGCATCATTCTAGGTCCATTTGTGCGTTTTTAGAATTGAAAAATACCCAACCTTGTTTAAATGGGATTTAAAACTGTCCAGCAAAACTTTGACATCAATTTACTTAGATTGAGGTTTTTGCACATAGGACCTTTTGAAAATTTACTCTAGATTTTTTAAATAGGAATTGGAACAAGTTGTCAATTTTTTGCAAGCGATTTTCTCGAATCGCGGTTTTTGCTTTTGTGCCCTAATGAAATGTTTGGCTCGAAATTTACTTTTAGTTCAACGCAAGCTCTCACGGTAATCGGACGGCTGATGTACCGTGCTCCGCGGACGGTGGAAAATTCGTGCATTTTCCTGTGTGGCAATAAATGACGTAATGTTTTAGTGCTCAGAGAACCGAGTGGGGGTCACGAATTTGTGAATTTCATCTTTCAAACAGAGAGCTTTTAAAAGGCGCAGGAAATTTATATTGAAAGTTTCAAAAGTGTGTGTATTTGTGTGCGAATGAGGAAAAATATTACACAAGGAAAAAAGGTGCACCTTCTGGGCTGTCAGTGAGTGTGTGTCGTACGTTCATGGCTTGCTGTTTTGCATAAAAATTGCAAGCAGGAAAATAGTTTGATGAAAAATCATTAAAAACTGCTCAGCCAGCAGCCAGTTCCGTGAAGTTTGAGGTGTTGAAAAAGGGAGTTTGTTCAGTTCCTGCTGCTGCCCTCGGCGGACAGGAATGAAGCAGCAAATCGAAAAAGAAAATGGTTGATAATTTCGTGTGCGCTGGCTACACTTTTTACTCCAAATTTGACTCGGGAAATTTGGGCAGAGTCGAGCTCGTTCGATGTTGTGAAGGTGAGTGTTTTTTCCTTCTTTTTCATTCTGCACTAGGAAAGGACAACAATAAAATTGCATTGCATTAATCAGCTGAAGTAAGCCCCTCCACCTCCCTCCCATCTCCTCTTCCAACCAACACACTTTGCGCAGACAGATTTTTGACTTTTTTCCCTTCTCCTGCTGTTGGTGGTGCTTTGTTTTGGGTTGTTCTCTCTCCTGCCCAGTGCAGCACTGCTGGTGGGTGAAGTGGAAGGTAAACAAAGAAGGGGGTGGTGGGTGATGGAGGGAAAGACCCCTCAACAAACATGAATAAAAAATAATAATAAAATGGAAGATCAAAAACGAAGAGAAACAAAGTGTCGCGAAGTTTATGTTTCATTCATTTTCTTGTTTTCTACTAAGTGCTGCTAGAAAATTGGTACCTCTTTTATTTTGGTACATTATTAATTAATTACAAAAATAACAAATTTAAGTTAATGTGCAATAAGGCGTAAACAAAGCCATGTTTTACCAATGCTCGATTAATTTTACGTATTATAAACTTCAAACAAGCTTTTAAATTGTTCATCTAAACTCCTTTAAAATATAATGCTTTTCACTGAAAATCTTAAAAAAAATATTTGTTTAAGAAATTTTTTAACAAGATTTGTATGTCGTGGTGGCTTTTATGACTGTGCAATAAACACGAGAAATAAGAATATAAAAAAGATCTTTCCAATTTATCTCTTTTTTTACAGTAAAAGAATCGAAAGTTACTAGCAAAATTAATTTAAAAAAATAAGGCGAAAGATAATTGCTTGGAGGTTGTAGAAAAGCCCTGTTATAACCAAAAACAAACAAAAACAAGGCAAGATAAATGCAAACAAAAACAGTAAAAATTATAGAAAAAATCATAAAACAAAAAAAAAAGCTCAACACAGGAAAAATAAATAAACTATATCTATACCGAATCCAAAGCAGATTTGTATCTTCAGAATGCAGATGCAGTTCACACTCGATTATCCGAAGCATCGATTATTCAAAGTTCCGTCCATCCGGAGTTTGGTTATTATTTCGTGATTCAATTAAGGACGTATTAGACTATGACAAACAAATAAACAAACAATCAAACTTTTTTACAGTTTGTTGTTTGTTTGCCAGCATTTGTTTGCAGAAACGTCAGCCTGCATACATTTGGCTTTGTTTGCGAGTTTGTCAAACTTTCAAACACAAAAAGTTCGAGTTTGTTTGTTTGTTTGCCATAGTCCAATAACTTCTTTATCTGAGGTTTCGATTATTCACAGTCACAGTGATTCTGGACTGTTTTAACCTTCAAAATGGTGATATGCCAACATATACATTTTTTTAAATTTCAAGATCGAACATACCGTTTCAAAAAGGCTTAAAACACTAATTTTGACCTTTTTGAAATGTGTGCTTGATTAAGAAAATTTCCAAGTTTTTTAATTCGAATAATTGAAGAATTTCATACAGATTTCATTTTTTGACATCGAAAAATGCTAAGAATTTTTCGATTGCAAATTAGATTGTAAATTTTAAAAATCCAGAGCAACATTTGAAAGGGGCGGTACGACATTGCTCTTACGGCCTTTCATTACACGCGTTTAAATGGGACGAAAGGCCGTAAGAGCAATGTCGTACCGCCCCTTTCAAATGTTGCTCCAGAAATGATCTTTGCAAAAAAGTAAATTTCCGTTTTTTTAATTATGTTGTTTTTTTATATTCGTTTATTAATTTAAAAAATGTTTTTTTTTTCTAAATTTTTATAGCTCAAATCTCGGGTGAGTTTTCAAAAAGCCGTAAGAGCCGCCATGACCTCCGGCACTAATTTTTCTTTTTCTTCAAATTGAAACAACATTTCATTTGTTTTAAGTTTAGGGCGATTGAAGGACGTGTAGATGAACAATCTCAAGCATTTTTGAAATTGGTTTTTCGTAAGTAGGTCGAATACCGATGCAAAAAGGGCTTTGTTTACCAATAGGTCTTACGTCTTTTTGAAAAGTGATCCGAGAAATGTTGCCTTTATTGTACCCTGAAGCATATACAAAAATTGAAAAACGCAGTTTTGGAAAATTTAACTTTTTGTGAAATACACATTAAAAAAGGTAATGTTTTTAAAATGATTTTTTTTTATTTTTCCTCACAATAACCATCAACATCGATGTTGACAAAATTACATGGAAACTTGTCTTGTATGGATCCACAAAGTTTTAGCTTTTTTTTTTAGATCGGCCGATTTCGGAGAGGATTAACATTACGTACCATGTATAAAAAATAATTCTTTGATAAATAACTGATTGTTTTCTACGGCCCGATTGATCCGCACAGACAGAAAAGTGGGATAAGTATTTGCAATTATGCGGCACAGAAGGTATTGTTTGGATTCGCTAAATGTTGAGTCAACTGCTGGGACTTCTCATCTGTCCTTTATCAACTTTCCCTGTCGTTTTTAGAGCAAAAATGACCAAATTTGTTGACGCATTCCACTTAATTGGGCAAAAGGGACAACATTTTATGATTCTATCTTATTCTAAAAAATCCATTTCCCAAATAATCCATTAGCCAGAATGCCATTCACCTGAATAGACAATTCTACTCAGAATTGTTTATTGTTGAAATTAATATAAATAGATTCTTCTTTCCTCTAACTATCCCACATCTTTTAGCTATTTCGAAGGTTATTTTTGCATTTTTTTTCCTTCTCTGTCCAATTCGTTCTCCTTAGTACCAGTAAACTCTCTCCCCATTTCGAACAAATCAGCTGTTGAAAGGTAGTCCATATCTCAGCACAGGATAATAACTGCACCAATGTAATTGTTAAAGCAACCTAATAAAAATGAAATGAAAAAAACTCGGGTGAGTTTTCAAAAAGCCGTAAGAGCCACCGTGACCTCTGACACTAATTTTCGTTTTTCTGCAAAATGAAACAAAATATCGTTTATTTTTAGTTTGAGGCACTTGAAAGACGTGTAGATGAACAATCTCAAGCATTTTTGATATTGGTTTTTCGTAAGTAGGTCGAATGCCAATGCAAAAAGAACTTTGTTTACCAATGGCTCTTACGGCTTTCCGTTTTTTATATTCGGCTTTCCGAGAAATATAAATAGATTAGCCATTCTTTTTGGTACCATAATATCTTTGAATCATAAATCTCGTAGAAAAAATACACTGTTTCCCTCTGGAAAAAAAAAATCAAAAAACATCTCAGTAATAATTCATTCTGGGTAGTGGTTTATTCTAAGGTAGGGTAATTCTGAAGAATAAGTATCTTGGACGTAGTTTATTCTGGTGATTGGATTTCTGGGGCATGGGGTAGAACCACATTGTAATGGCTAGTAGACAAGATTCCAAAATCTTTTGTAGTTTTGCATCTTTTCAGTTCACTTTGTGACTTATCGATTTTTTTCGATCATTTAGCTTTATAAACTGAATCTAAATCATTATCGTGGTTCATAGTAACCAACACACATGTTGTGTTCTAGTTTTAAATTGTTTTGTTCTCTATCCCTTCAAGTTTCTAACACAAATCTATTAGCTGTAACAGTTTCAACATGAATTTCATGTGAAACATACCTGAAAGGACTACTAATAAACTATTGCTCACTCCTAATGTGAACATCCAATGCCGTGAGCAGGATAGACTCTTTGTTTATAAACCCACATTTGCCCATTTGCATTGTTTTGCTTGAATTGTTACTTAATTATCCACCAATAAAACTAAATTTAATTGCAATAAACACATTTTTTTAGAGTTTCTAACCGTTGAATTCAATTGTCGATTCAGGATAAAACAGTAAATCAAACCTAAATTTATTATGTACTTAATGGTTCCACCCTATGTACACATGGCAAACTAAAGTAAACCACATCAACTTGCAAACAGCTGGCAATGATCGTTGATTCAAAACGACCTTGGGAATTGCGCGGTGACACTTTAACAGCAATAATTGTTTCTGATTTCTTGTTTTCTGGTTTAATTCTAACAACTTTTTTGTTTTGGTAAAATATGGATTGTTCTTCTATTCGGTAATAATTTCGGCCTTTATTTCGGTTGAATTGTTCGTTTGTGGTTGGCTTTAGGTTAGTAAGTTTCTTGTTTCGGTTTGGTCGCGGTTATGTGTAACTAAACCAGATCGTTATCTGTTAGATTGAAATTTAGTTGCGCGTGATTACCGTGTTTGGCATAATTCTGTTTATTTGTTTTCTTTTTCGGTATCGATGTAACCCGATTTCGGGCCCTTGCATTGATGTTGTGTGCCAGTCAGTTAACATGTTCTATTGCGGGGGTGCTTTCTTATTTTGCAAAAACTTCTTTACTTTTTGTCGCACTGGCTTCTGTATGACTGGGGAATATTTGTACTGAAATATTTGTTTGCCGTAATTAGATAGATAGATAGATTACTTATAAAAAAACATACATTTCATAAAAAGATAGATTCATCAATTTAACAATATACAGTTTTTTCGCTAGGTGGATCGACTCCACAATAACTCAACTCGTCACGCTCGTTCCACATTCCTGACCAGCAACAACAGCCCCGAAAACTCCCAAGCAACGAAATCCAAGCAAAAAAGTAAAACTATTTTCCCTTTCTCTGTCGCTCCCCGTCTTTATTGCAGGACTCAACATAATCGGTAACAATGTTAGCAGCACCTCTCCGGCACCGCCCTCGTCCGCGTCCGCCCCACCGGCGGTCGTCGCCGCTTCCATCCCACCACCGGCGAACCGCGCATCTTCTCCCCCCGCGTTAGTTCCGGCCGAACCGCCCGCCGTAGCCGCCCTGCATCACCCGCCCTCGTCGGCCGCCGCCGCCGCAGCCCTGTTCGTCGAGGTGGAGTTCAACCTCTGGACGCGACCCGATTGCGCCGGCACGCCGTACGAAAATCAGAACAGGACATGGTTCTATTTCGCCGTAACGGGTGGGTTGTGTGAAGGTGGTATGACCGAGGAACAGCTGATTACTTTTTGTTTTGTTTTGTTTTGCAGGTGGTCGGCCGAACCAGATCGTCAAGTTTAATGTGATGAATTTGAACAAACAGGCCAAGCTGTTCAGCCAGGGCATGCATCCGGTGATGAAGGTTGGGCCCGGTGGCCGTTGGGAGCGCATCAAGGACAAGCCATCGTACGCGGTGAGTTTTGAGCTGGGTGATTGGGGAAGAAGCTGGTAGTAAATCTTAAAATATGCTTCACAGATTGCCAACGACGTGTTCTTCATCTCGTTTCTGCATCGCGCGCCGGAGTCGCCCGAAACGAGGACCTACTACGCGTTCACCTTTCCGTTCACGTACAACGAGCTGCTCGAACAGCTGGGTAATTTTGACAAACGCTTCGGCCGCCATCCGTTCGATATGCACCAGATCGCGGTTGAAGTGGCACAGAGGTACGATAGCAGTGCTGCCGCGGGACCGGTTGAGGTCGTTTCGGCGCCGTTGGTGACGAGCTCGAAAAAGGGCAAGCTGGCCAAGGTAGCTAAAACGATCGAGCGGAGTGGTCCGGAGTCGTTCGACGACACGGCCCGCGATGGCAGTGGCATGGAGGACGCCGGCGTAGTGCTGCCGAAGGAACAGGACCCGGTGAAACCGCTGGACAGTGCCGAACTGGCGTCAGCCATGTCCATCGACGATAACAACACGTCGGAGTCGATGCAGCAGATTACGAATCTTGTAAATAAGGTGAAGATTGAGTTACCACAGCAGTCGGCTGAGTCGGCCAAGGGCAAGCTGTTGTTCTTGCAGCGAATGCTGAAGACGCCCACGCTGGACGACGAAGCGAGGGCGACCAACCTGGACCAGCGGGACGACATCTACTACTACCGGGAACTGTTGACGCACTCGGTTGAGCATCGGCGGGTCGAGCTGCTGACCATTACGTCGTTCCACGGGGTTCAGCCGGAGCGCGAGCCACGCCTCCGGAATCTGTTTCCCGACGAGCGAACGCCCCGGTGCCATACGTTTAAGAATAAGAAAATTGTCTTCATCTCGTCGCGCGTACACCCGGGCGAAACGCCCGCAAGCTTCGTGCTGAACGGGTTTCTCAGTGTGCTGCTCGACCGGAAGAGCATCGTGGCCATTACGCTTAGGTAGGAGCTTGATTGATTGATAATAGTTTAATAATTAACCGTTGACCATTTGCAGGAGAATGTATGTGTTCAAAATCATACCGTTTCTGAATCCGGACGGGGTCTACAACGGACTGTACCGTTCCGACACGCGGGGACACAATCTGAACAGGGTTTATCTGACGCCAAACATTGAGACGCAGCCGTCGATTTACGCCTCCAGGAAGCTCATCAGGTAATCAATGCTACTTCAATTTTGAAAAACAGATATTTACGATCTACTCCCCCAACCCGCAGATACTTCCACCTCGGCACGGACGAACCCGAACCGTACGAGCTGGAGCAGGAAAAGAAAGCTGCTCTGCTGAAGAGCTCGGCGGACACCAGCACCGAGGAGTTCATTCAGCAGCACTCAACGCTCGAGGAAAAACCTCCCACGCTAGCCGAGGAGCAGCAACAAACGAAGACCTCCGACCCTGGCCCGTCGAGTCCGTCCGCCGTCAAAAAAGGTACGACCCCTAGCAAGAAGTGCAAAAATCCCATTCGAACTAACAAGCAACAACACAAAACTTCACGACTCCCCAAACTAACACTCCAAACCATGACCTCCGGCGGGGGTGCCGCGGCCACGTGTGAACCACCGTCGCCGCCAGCGTCGACCTCGTCCAGTTGGCCCACAAAACTGTTGAACAAGGTTTTCCGCCACCGGCGTCGCATCGCCCCCAAACTGCCACCGATAATCCAACAGAGCACGACACCATCCCTGAACCTCGCGCCGGTCGTCGAGGAGCCCACACCAGCCGGTAGTGAACCGGTGACCCGAAACACCGCCCGACCCACCCTACTTCTGCTCAGCCAAACTAGCAGCCTAATCGTGGAGATTTCCCAGTCGATGGAGAAGAGCTGTGGCGGCGCCGCCGCTGCCACCGGCGATGGTTTGGGCAATATTTAGCTCTCAACTCTCACTCACTCGCAAAAAAAAATCGAACAACCCTTTAGCCTACATATTTGTTTGTCCTCACGCCATGCCACGCTGCGTCGCGCCGCCGCCATGCATGTCTCATAAATCCATACCAACTGTCAACAAGCATTAAACCTTCATTTGAAAAATCGACGTCGATTCCTTGAAATGGGGAACACGCCGCGCCGACCTCCATGCCAGCTGCAAGATTCACCCCTACATCCCGCGGTCATCATCAAACTCAGCATTATTAGCTACATCTAGATTGTACAGTAGAAGTTTGTAAGGTTTGCACTGTGATCTGTTTTGAGTCAGGTTGCAATTCACATTTTTTCTAGATTGAAATTTTTTTCATGCATAATTTTTAAATAAAATAACTTTTGTCATGTAATCTTAATGAATTTCATTATCTGAAGTGTAGAAAATTGTTAGAACTGAATTTTAACATACTTCACTCATGCATTCTAGATTAGCTCAATAATCATACTTTTCGACCAAGATTTTTTAATCTGCGCCTCCATTCAAGCTAGCCAACTCACATTGCAAATGGCCTGACGCTTCTCTGATTGACGTTGTACTTTTTCATAAAAGGGTAAATTAAGCACTTATTTTACTAATTTAAAATAGAAAATAAATTGTATAAGATTTTTCCACAAAACTTTTCATCATTTATTAATTTATACAACCTTTATTTGTTCAAAAAAAAAAAAAAAAAATTACGTTTTTGTAATTAAAGGTTGATATTCAAATTTCAAAATTTATCGAAAATCTGTATAGTGCTCAACACAAATTTATCGAGATGGTGTCTTCGGCTAATTTGAAAAAAAAATGCTACACTCTTAAAAATATCATTTTTTATTTCCCTTTTAACACAAAAATTAAAAAAAAATCTGACTTAACTTTTTGATTTCAAATCAAATCTCGAAAATCTCTGGACATAATATTTGAACAAACCCGAAATATACATAAAAAAAATCGTTTCGATTTTTTGAATACATCGGTTTTATCCCATTCCCCAGATATCCATTTGCCAGAGTAGACCATTCTGTAGCAACATTGGAATAGGGCGCATAAGCAAGGGTCCTGAATTGCGGCTCAAAAATAAAAAAAATCCTCACTCATCGCCGAACGAACCTTTGCCGACTTAAGCGCGCAACCATTCGTGAGCGAACACGACTCGCTAGAGCCAGCGACTTTCTTAATTCCAGCGATACAAATACTCCGTGAATATCTTTGCCTAGTCCGTCCGTCGACCAGAGTCACAAACGAATATATTCAGAGAGAAGAGAATCTAACAAGTACCAGTGCCGCGGCGCTCAGTTGGTCTGCATTTGCTGTAAATTTGTATTTGGAATGGTGGAAATTGCTATCAAATGTGTCTTCAATGTTGTGTTATCAACAAAATTGTAAAATATTTTTGGTAACATCGACGTTAAGCAATTTTAAAAATGATCAAAACAAAGCCAATCGCACGCTATTTTGAGTCAGATTTGAGCGATACAGCGCAATCAGCCTCTCCAAACCATTCGAGTGAGAGAGAGAGAGAGAGGGAGAGCAAACGAGAGAGTATTTAGGAAAATATTTCGCGAAAAAATTAGGAATTCCAAAGAAGATTTTTTTTTTCACGTTTTCTTAGAAAATATAAAATTTGACAAAGCATTTTTATCCTTGCCAAGAAATTTTACCTTCTTTCAGAAAACAAAATGAAGTTTGATTTAATGATTAACAACGGTACAAACTGTACTTGACGTAGTATTTTTCTAAGAAGTTTTCTCTTTTTACTGAAATTTTGAAGCTTTTTTTTTTTAAATCTTGTAAAATTTTAAAATTGATTGTTTTGAAGCTGAAATAGAGTTAAAATTTGTATTTATTTTTTTAAATTTTTGAATTTTTTAATCACTACGGTAAATATTTCTGGGGAACAGTTACTTGTTAATTTCTTCGAAAAAACTTTTGATAGGGTTGTCAGATTTTAAATCTTTTAGACTCTTTGGAAAGATCTCGATTACTCATCCAACGATTGGTCGCATGGCAGATCCAGACAACGTTTTCATCAAAATATGTGAGATCCGGCCACTAAAAAGTGTATAAATAACACTTAAGTGGTAATAACTTTTGATAGGGTTCAGATCGTCAAAGTTTTGGGCTCGTTGGGAAGGCCTTTTAAATACCTTTCTAAAAATGTATGGCATGACGGATTTTCTTACTTTAACCACCCTTTTTACAATCTTCCAAAGTTTAGCTAAACCTGTTTTTTTAGCATAACTTTTGAAGTACTTTTCTAAACTTCATAATATTGACTAGGGTCTTGTGGGACCCCAAGACGGATCGAATGAGACTAAAATTGTCCAAATCGGTTCAGCCAGTCCGGAGACAATCGTGTGCATATTTTTCGGTGCACGGACTTACAGACATACACACGCACAGACATTTGTTCAGAATTTGATTCTGAGTCGATATGTATACGTGAAGGTGGGTCTACGAGGTCGAATTAAGAAGTTCATTTTTCGAGTGATTTTACAGCCTTTCCTCAGTAAGGTGAGAAAAGCAAAAAGGTGCAGGATGTTATGATACACATGACCAATACATAATAGCTTATAGGACCTTAACAAACTAGATTTAAATAAAAAGTCCAAGTTTGAATTCATTATTTGTATTAATTGGTTCATTGTATGTATTAAGTTTTTGATGAATGAAAGGTTTACATATATGCTTCATGTTTGAATTTTTCGTGTTTTTTTTTTGTATTGACACTGCTTGAAAAAAATCCCTTTGGACAAAGATTTATGCTAGAATATTTTTATTTTCAAATAATTCACAACTATCCTATCTTTGCTAACTTTTTCAAAAGGTTCTATTTACATAGGGAACCCATGTACTGCAAAGTAATGTAGATTTCAAAAGGGGCCTTATATTAATTTTTCATATATTTTTTCTGAATGATCTATTTTTGCCTTCCTCACCTTACTGAGGAAAGGCTATAAAATCACTCGAAAAATGAACTTATTAATTTGACCTCGTAGACCCACCTTCACGTATACATATCGACTAAGAATCAGGTTCTGAGCAAATGTCTGTGTGGATGTGTGTAGGTGGGTGGACAAAAAATTGTCACTCGATTATCTCCGTACTGGATGAACGGATTTTGACCGTATTAGTCTCATTCGATCGGTCTTGGGGTCCCATAGGTCTCTATTTAAAATCAGCAAGTTTAGTAAAGTATTTCAAAATTTTTGCTAAAAAAACGATTTTGGCGTATGTCCGGAAGATTGTAAAAAGGGTGGTTTTTGCAAGAAAACCTATCATGTTATACATTTTCAGAAAGGTATTGAAAAGACCTTTCAAATGAGCCTAAAACATCGAGGATCTGACAACCCTATCAAAAGTTTTTAGCACTTAAGTGATGAATGATTTCCGGGTCCATCATGCGACCTGGAGGCCGGATTTCAGATATTGTGATAGAAATATTGTCTGTTTTTATCAGACCTTGCCGATGAGCCAGAGCCGAACCCTATCAAAAGAAATGAGTAATTAAGTTGATTTGTTAAACATGTTAAGGGGGAATGTATGAGGAAGGCACCAACCACCTAGAGGTGGATTAAGTAACGTTTTTTTTTAAATATATTTATATCACAATTTAAAACCAAGTGCTTTTTAGGTGACAGTTAGAAAACACCAAACCGGACAAATAATTCTTTACTGATTTACAGATTTTTTTATATTTACTTTTTGCTGTGACTCTCTTCGAGGTTTTTTTTTGAAGTTTGCCGATCTTTTTTGAATTCATGAAAAAAAACTACCTTTTTGTGATTGGTGAACTCCCTTTTCTCAAAGTATCGCAAAAACAGAGAGTAGTCAGGACTATTTTTAACCAACTTTGTGTGAGTTGGTTGAGTTTGATTCCTCAAGTTTGGCCCATTTCGACTAGCTATTCAGCATCTGTACATTTCTTAAATTTTACACATTTTCTTTCCAATTTCTTTCATGGTTGTTTCAATTCTTACAATTTCCCCATCCTTCTTCCAGATTCCGAATCCACCGAAGAAAACACTCCTTCAACGTCGGACTCTGGCTTTGGCGAGGGCCAGCCGAACCTTTCCAAAAGCAGCACCATTTCGGACTCGTCATCGACGCTCACCCTACTGGCGTCCGTAGACCCGCTCGTAATGTCGTTAGTTCCTACTGCCGCCAGTTTGGAACCACCGAAAGATCCGGAACCGAAGCCGGAACCAGAAGCAGCGACGATCGCCACCAACGAAGAGGTGCTTCCACCACCGAAAGTGTTCACCGAGCAGCTCATCCCGGATCTGCTTCCGGTGGTAACGGAGAGTCAGGGTACGAGCTCGGTAGTTGCGCCTGTTCAGGCCGGACTAACCCGACCGGTTCGTAGCGCATCGAATCTCAGCACTGCCAGCAGCATGGCCAGCCAGACTGTGCAGAAGAAGATCACGGCCAAGGTGGACACGGGTCGCAAGGGTTCGCTCAAGAGTGCCACCATGAACAAGCCCAATCTGATTGCGACCACGCCGAACACGCTCAAGATGAAGGACTTTGGGGTGGGACAGGTGGGACAACAGCAGCAGCAGCCTTCGTCGGCGTTGGCGGTGACGGGTACGAAGACGGCCAAAAAGTCGTCCTCGTCGTCGTTGCACCACAAACGAGCCGAAGGCAAGATGCGTCCGCAGACGCCGCAGATGTACAGCCACTTCCGGTCGCACCGGAACGAGTTCCTGAACCCGGCCAGCCAAAAGAATCTCAACATCAGCTTGGACTATCTGGCGCAGCTGGACGAGAAGAACGACAAGGTGATCTACGAGGAGAAGAGCAACATGTTTCTGTACATTGACCTGCACGGGCACGCATCCAAGAAGGGCGTGTTCATGTACGGCAACCATCTGCCCAGCACGATCGAAGCCATCGAGTGTATGCTGCTGCCGCGGTTGATGAGCGTGAACTCGCTGCATTTCCACTACGACGCGTGCAACTTTAGCGAGCGCAACATGTACTACAAGTGAGTGTTGGGATTTGTACGAAACTTTGGGCGGAATTAACATTACTTTTCACAGGGGTAAACGCGACGGCTTGTCGAAGGAGGGTTCCGGCCGAGTTGCCATCTACAAGTGTTCCGGATTGATCAAGAGCTACACGCTGGAGTGCAATTACAACACCGGAAAGAGCGTCAATCAACTGCCACCGCGAGGAAAGGAAGGTTCCACCAACAAGGTTCAATCGCCGGTTCCCCCAAAGTACACCCCAGCCGTCTTTGAAGAGGTCAGTTTGTGCGGGCACTTCTCAAGTACCAACAAAATAATCACACAACAAAAAAATCGTTTTCCAGGTCGGTCGCGCCCTCGGTCCCTCGATCCTGGACCTGACCAACTCGAACCCCGCCTCGCGCCTCCCCAACTCGGAGTTCCGGACGCTGCAGGGCCTGCGCAACACGCTGCGCATCGAGATCGAGCGGGGCTCGTCGAAGGCGCGCGTCACCAACAAGGTAGGAGAAAGGATGGTCCCCGCTTGTTGTCCCCGGAGTGCCCTTTGCTATGCTGCCTGACCCCCGCCACCACCACCGCCACTACCGCCACTGCCAATGTCTTTTGCTTGGGTGGGGAAAAAGTCTGCCGGGCACCACCGAAGCAGCTACCACCACCACCACCACCACGGGGAGCAGTTTTTCTCGTGGTGCTAGGCGGGGGGAAGGGTCAGGTGGTGGTGCTTGTGCTTTTAACCCTGTGCTTGTTTTGATAACTGTTTTGTGTGATGTGTTGCTTTATTTTTTGTTTTATACTTGTTGTAAAAAGATGTTCTACTGTTGTTCTAGTTAGTGTCTGCTGGAAGGAAAGGAAAGGTTAATAACAATCTTATTTTAAGTAACACTTATTTCGAACGTTTTGATTTGCAATTTGATAACATTTATTTAGTTTCATATTTTTTATTTCTCATCCGGTCAAATTTTGCAACGCCTTTTTCGTATGCTTGCTTTGAAAACGGTTTGTTTTAATGTCTGATTGAAAATGCTTTGGTGTATTATAATTTCTCTAAAAAATTTATGTTTAAAAAATTTATTCTATAAAAAGTATCTGTTCAGTTCAGATATTATAAATAGGGGAGGCTAATTCTTTTTTATGTAACATTTTTCAAAGTTCAAATATGGCGTACCCGACGCGACTGGCAGTATTTATTTTTTTGAGTGAACTGTCAAAGGTATTTTACCACTTTTGTGGACAGATATTAAGGTGAAACGCGAAGGTAGCGCCTAATTGATTCCACATCTCGAGTTTTTAAAAGCCCCTCTAATATAAAATATAAAGCTACCAAGCAATCTGAACAGTTCATAATATGATTTTAGTTGAACAAAAGTTGTCCAATAACTAGCGTCCCGTTTCACGTTAATAGTTATTTAAATATGTAGCTTTATGCGATTTTTAATTTTGAACATGTAGGTAATTTTTTACTGTGCCAAGTTAATTATTATGCATCTGCAATATTTTTTTGAGTATTTCCATTTGTGAATTTTTTTAAACTTGAACATGTTTTCTTGTTCTTATTACAAATTAATGTATTCTTGCTATAAGGCTTTCTAGTCAGAAATTTACCAACACATTCAAAGTATGTTTACATAGTAGCTGGGGGTTTGTTTGAATCAGATTTGCTATCTCTTTCTAACAACAATTTTTTTGTCAGGCGACTTCTAGCTGTTTGTTTGACTGACCGCCCGATATGTCAGTTGATCATTTATTTTTTATTTATTTTTTCACTTGGCCTAGCAAGCCTTATTGTTTTTCTGTGAGTTTGTTCATTTTATTTGCAAACATAACATAAGGCACATTGCAAATTTTATTCAAGAGGAAAAAAATATTGCTGAAAATTTAAAAATTTTAATTGAAAAAACATGTTCAATTGATTGCAAACTATTAAAAAACATTGCATAACATTTATTTTTGTATTTGTATTGTATTTTTTTAAAGACTTTTTGCAAATTTTCAATTTTGGGACCGAAGATCGGGAAAAAACATAAAATTTACGGAAAAAAATCTCAGTAAATTCATTGACATTTTGATTTTTTTTTTTGTTAGTACATAGCATAACTTTAATAATAAAAATATAAAGCATTTTGTGATACTTTTTGCTTCCAAATTTTAAAAGATGGGCTTGAATTTGAATTTTGTTTTTTTTTGTATTCGGTGTATTTTGACCTTTTTCCATTCAACCTTATTTCTTTCGACATACATTCCAAAAAATGATACATCGTGGGCCGAATTTCAGAATCAAGAAGTGCAAAATTGCGACAAGAGATTGTTCACTTTTTATGGGCGAATACAGCGATGTAATCTTAAAAAAAAACACTTTTAAATCCAAAATCCACTCTATTTTAAATTGAAACGAGATTTCATGTTAATACATACACTCAACCCCCGGTGTTTGGCCACTTTTTCGTTTGACACTTTTTTAGTTTGTACCCCGTTGGTTGGTCAAAGTCAAACTAAAAAGTGACGAACTGTCACTTTTTACACGGCACTCACGCACACTATTAAAACAAACGTTTGATAGTGTGTGTGAACTCCGTGTAAAAGGGGTGTCAAACTAAAAAGTGACCCCGTTCGTTTGACAACAGTTGGTGTCAAACCATCGGGTTTTGAGTGTATTCAAATTTTTTTAAATATTTTTTTCCATGGAAATATTTCCTATATTTTAGGTAGCATAACGTGCAAACGCTGAAAAATCTAATTTGAGGATAATTATATCTGCTTTTAATATTTTCTTCAAAAAATAAAAGAATAATTTTTTTTGGATGACTTTATTTTCTTAATAATCTACCACCCACTCCTTAATTGCTGTACAAAAAAATAAATGAAATTGATTACTTTGATCGTGGCATACGCAAGAGCGTAAGTAAGAGAGTAACTCTCTTTCCAAACGGGACTCTTGTTTACTCTCTCCAGAGAACACGAGAGTGAAGCAGAGAGAGCGGCTGATTAGTAAACGCTTAAAAACATGAGGCATCATTATTTAAAGACCTAACAAAAGCACTGTAATAAGTTGAGATTGAAGGTTATTAATAATAGGCATGATTTTTTCGAGAAAAATTTCATGTTCCAAAATTATGTTTTTGAAAATTTACCGGAAACAAGTAAAAACCATTCCATACAAACAAATTGGTATTTTTCATGAAACAGCAAAATGCTCACTCAAAAGCCGACTGTTTCGAATTGGATACTTTATCATTGTTTTATTGCTTAGTTATTTTGTTGAATTTCATTTAAAAACTCTTCTAGAAATCCTAACATTTATACCTTTATAGAACGGCGATTATTTGTGGCTCGAATGAAGGAGTCGCTGATCGAAACATAAATCGCTTACAATCCCCTTTGAAGTTGAAGAATGAAATTTTACAGTGAAGCAAATCGCATCAAGCCAATAAAATTTGTTGTTTGTTGTAAATATATATCTATTTTTAACCTCCTTCTCAATCTTCTTTTGTACCTAGCTTGTTTCTAGTTGTTTCAACGAGTATTATCAAAATAATAAAACAAAATGTGTTCAATTTCTGGTTTCTGCTTTTTAATCTCCCTCTATCTCCATTCGTTTTCACATCTTTACCTTCTCTTCTTTAACTTTTTATCTCTCTTTACATATCTTCTCTCTATTAGTGTATAAAAGTATTTTAATCGTGGCTGGTTGTTGATTGTAGTTCCTCCCCTTTTGCTCGAAGCGTCGTAACCGTTTCTTGTGACCCCCCTCCAGAACCTGTTTCCCGACAAGGCGTGTTTAAAAGCGACACGGTTCGCGTATTTTTCTCTCTCTTGGAACTGTCCCATTTTTCTTTGCAGGTCCCGAAGACCCACTCGAAGCGGTTGAGCAACCAGTCGTCCAGTTCGCTGGATGTGGCCAAGGAGAACGCCCTGCAGTGGGAGAGTGGACCGGCGGTTGGCATTTGTGGACCAGCCTTGGGAGCGGCAGGGGTAGCAGCTGCGGCAGCCGTGGTGGGATCCGGGAGTCCGACCGGGGCAGGGAGTAGCGGTGAACCACTCGGTGGCAACGGGAACTCGTGCTCGGCCACTTCTAGCGGTGGGCGGCAGTTCCTGAAGGGTGGCGTTGGCGCAGGTGTTTCCGGCAAGACCCACTCGGGCAAGATCTCGCGGAAGGGCGTCGGTGTCGGAGGGAAGGGCTTCGGCAAAAAGGACGCCGTCAAGAAGACCAAGATTCTGTGCGAATCGGGCGTCGCCGTTGGAGCGGTCGTGGCCGCCGGTGGCAAGAAGCTGCAGGAGCTGATGCGTGCCAAAGACCAGCACCAGGTTCCGCGGAAGAAGATCAAGGTTTCACCACCGCATCAACCCCAACTGTCCACCGTGGACGGATTCGACCTGTGCTTCAAGAGTACCGGCCTGTCGGCGACGTCGCTGCCCAACTTCCTGGCCGCACCGCCATCCCTCGGCGAGCTTCCCCTGTCCAAGAAGGTCAAATCCGAAGCGAAACTGCTCGAGGAGTGTCTCGACTGCGACGACAGTCTGGATGCGCCCTGCTGTTCGTACTCGTCGTCGCTGCCGTCGACGACCGCCGCCGTCGCCACCACCAAGCTCATCGCGACCTACAGCCCGGCTGGTTCTCCGGGGTCGGACATTGGTGTACCGTCGAGCCCGCCAAGCTCCGGAAGTGGTTGCTCCTCGTCTGGCGGAGGAGTTGGTGGATCGAATGTGGACGGAACTAGCAGCGCTGGTTCCAAGGCCGGTAAGATTAGCAAGTTCAGCAAGGCCACCTCGGCCAAGTCAAAGCTGGGCAAGTCGTCCGATGGTAGCGGCAAACTGCTCAAGAAGAAACGGTCCCTCAAGACTGACTCGAACCTTAAGCGGAAGAAAACCCGGGTCAAGCCAGCCCTCACCTAAATCGTTGTGATGAAATTAGCAGTTACTTCTTTTTGTTTTTTACATATATGCTAATAATTATCCGGGATGAATTTTTATTTATGAAGTTTTTATAAGAATAATATTTTTTGTTTCTGTTGTAAACGCGATAGACGAAAGAACTGTTAGGAACAGACAGAAAAGTGCTTTGGGTAGGATTTTTGGAGCGTGAAATTTGATAGGGCTAGGTAAAATATTGAATTGAACCAATCGCGCAGTTTGGGATCAAGAGGAGTGCGTTGTGTGTGAATTTAAGCTCTTTTGGTTAACTTTCGGCCACCGAATCTTACTGCCATTTTTATTACTTTCCCAGATTTCCAACCAACTGAGTGCACTTTTCGATGAGTTTTATTTTTATACCATCAGTTCGTACTACAAAGATTGTTTTATATTATTTTACAAATTCTATTTTTCAAAACCACATTCAACACATAAATAATCGAGCTGTTAAGTGTGCGGTGTTCAGATTAACGTTGTCGATAAACGCTATCTACTAACAGGAGTTATTAATTCTAGAGTACTTTTTCGTTAGGACATAGAGAAAAAGTAATCCAGAATTAATGCATAAAAGCAAAGTTCTGGCCTTTAATTAAAATCGATATTGTTGGACTGCAAATTCTGCGACGTCGCACACACATTAATTGCTGTCTTAACATTCGTATCTACCCAAATTTAGGAAAGAGAGCTGCGCGAGTGATTTTTAGTGAAGCGAGGTATTAACTAACGCTACTAACACGATTCAGCTGAAGGAAACTAAACAATAAATTATAAAGGAAAAATAAACAATAAAATAAAAAAGCCCAGGTGAAAACCATGGGTCAGATGCAATAAATAAACATGATTTGAAAACATAAAAATGTAAAGGCTGCTTGAGGCGAGCTGTTTTTTTTTTTCGTCGTGTTGTGCACACATTATCCGAAATATCCACTATCCTAAGAGCGTTGTTGTCTTATGAAGAAAAAACGTATTTTTATTTTTCCTTTCCTTTTTAAGCATTCCCTAATTTGGCAACTTTTTCCATTCTTAGCAATACCGTTTAACACATATTTCCAATAAAGAAAGATCTGCTGGTTGAAGATAAACGTACCAAAAATTAAATCCAAATTTTTATTAAAACTCAACGAAAATGAAAACGATTTGAGCCCGGTAGGAAATTTTTGGAAATTGAAAAACAAATTTGTGTTGCCACTTGGTTGGTACTTCAAGCAATATTTTCAACAAGTTTTTAATAGCTTGAAAGTTTTTTTTACAACTTTAATGAAGAAAATGTGAACTTTTTCAAATTCCCTTAAAGTGACAGGGTGGCAACTCAAGTCGGGAAAATCGGAAATTATCCAAAATCCGCCAATAATCGGGAAGAAGTGATTTTTTTTGCCAAAAAGTCGACCACAAAGAGTTTAAAATGGATTTTTAAATCAATTTTGAAAAATTATCATCGCGGTCCTTCTTGACAGAAAAGCTCCTACTTGACAGCTCGTTCCAAGGGGACCATAGTTGATCCATCGAAAAAATGTTGTCTTGTCAATTTTTTTTTGCATTAAAATGAAAAAAAGTGATCAGAAATGGTTTTTAATCGTGTTTTTTACCGTTGTACTGTTGTACATAAAATTGACATAGGGCTTTAGTATCCAATTTTAACGATTATGGCCAGCGTAAAGTTATGATTCTTTTTCATGTTTATTGAATATTCGAAAAATGATCCGAACTTGAGTTTCACAATGGTTTTTATGCTAAATATTTTTAATTGTTTAACTTAATTCATTAAACCATTCGAAATATATTTTTTTTCCAAATGTTTCCCATAAATTTTTTTGTGGATAAATTACTATAGATAAAGGAAAACTTAAATATCGAATTAAATCCAATCGTTACTCGTTTCCAATGTGAAAAGTACAAGAAATTAAGTTTCTAGTTATTGTAAATATGTTTAAAGAATTCAAGAGTTTTTTTTAAGGTCCAATAAGCTATTGTGTTTCTCCCTGGAGATGGAGCCACACGTTGCCGTCGTTTCAGGGCTATTTGCAAAGATGGTTTCTTGTGTTGATAGAAATCACAGCCTTTATACTATGTAAAATTGCCAGATATTGATTTTTTTATTTGAATCTCAATATTCATGTTCGTAAAATCTGTTAGGAACAGGTTTAAATCTGTTTGATAATGGGGAGGAATAGTTAGTTTTGTTGTAACTTTTTTTTAAGGTTGTTTAATAATAATTATTATTATTCCATACTCCAGTTATGTGTAAGCCAGTTTAGTTATGCTATCAGAATCTCTGATTTCAATTGAAGTGGTATACTAACCATTCTGAATTGTCAAAAAATCCATAGAGTCTCGATCAATCAATAACGAAATGATATCGGACAAAATTCGTTAATCTGTTGAACTAACGGTTTTCGGATTATGGTTGTATCGACCATTGTTGCGAATCGAGGATCTACTGCACTGAAAGCCCGACCATGGTAATTTTAAGAACATTTGCTAAAAATGCTGCTTATTAAATTAGCTGTGGCTTTTTGGTAAAAGTAAACGCAAATATGGTCAAATGTACCATACTTCCACAAAATTGAATGGTAGCAATTATAAAATCATTATCATTCTCTCGGTATTGGAGGGTTAAAATTACCATTCCGCTCTCGACATAGTAAAACTGACTGCGTTAATCAGTCAATCCAAGCACGGATTGTTTTTAGCAAAAATACGTCGGTGCATGTTCTCAATTTAACCCTACAGTATGGTAGCAACTACCATGGTTGGGTTTTCAGTGTGGAGTTTTGACGATCAAATGGAGCCTAACATTTCAAAAGGACACACAGGTGTGAACAGGATTGTGTCTCTTTCACTCAAATGACAGTTTACATAAGGTATGATAGGGATACACTCTTGTTTGCAAAGCTTGTGTGCCCTAATGAAATGGAAGGCACGAAATAGTCGTCTTAACAACGAGTGTTCAACTTGTAAAATATGACGTTTCATTAATTTTTATTGTTTTTGGAAGCAGCCAGACAGGTTTAGAAACAAGGTAAAGAAATGTTTGGTTTTGTAATTAAAATTTCGGGGATTTGAGATTCAAGTTACTTTCAGACAGTTTAGTTGAGGTTGATTCAAGTTAGTTAGTTTTCCCAGAAAAAAGGCCTCAAGATTTATGTTCCCTTGACAAGTTAGTTTTCATCTTTAATTTTCCAGTAAATTTATTTGATTTCCTTTAAATATGAAATACATCATAGGTTCCCTTCGTATAAATCTCAAATTAGTTTTTGATTGAATCATAGTTTCAGATTTCCTTTATTCAGTTTTAAAGTTAGATTAACGTAACTGCTCAAGTCATCCAAGTTCTTACAACTCACACCTACACTAATTTTCTTTCACCTTCCCCCTCCTCATCCCCTACACGCTTACCAAATAAAACCAAAAAAATGGTTATTATCATGATTTTTGGAGTTCAACTCGGATAACAGTTCGAGCTTGGGGAAATATTTCACAGGTTTAGATGTTGCCTATCTTCGGGCGTTTTTTGATTTCTCTTTTGGGATTGAAATAAAAACAAAGTTTAAAATAAATTAACAACACGGCGCTATTATTATTTTATTATTTTTACTCTCAAAACTTAGCCAACATTAAAAAAAAAAGGATGGAGGCGAGTTCCGGTTACCAGTTCCACTTCATGTGTGTAGTTTAGCCCAAGCATGCGAGGCACGATTCTGCCGCTGCGAACGGCCGGCAGATCCTGCTGCAGCAGTAAATGGTTCGTAGATGCCCTGAAACAAACGCACCTCAGTTAGCTGCCAACACGACTTGAGATCTACGAGCTTACCTTCAAGTTGCCGGTGGTGCCGTCCCAGAACTCGAGCCGCCCGTCGGCGCACCCGATCACGATGAGATTATCCAGAAAGTCCAGACACCAGATCGGCGAAGTTTGGTAGGATTTCTTGCGACCCGTACTGCTGCCAGGTCGTTGGGACGTTGGGACGTCGCCTTGTATTTAGACCGGAAGACAACAAAGCAGGATCTCTATCGGCGTCTTTGGGTAGAACGGTACGTTGCCGGTGTTAATGCTCGGAACGTCTCCGGTGTCGGCGTCGTTCAAGTCGATCGGATCCAGCGCGGCGGCCAGTGCCTTCCAATGGAAGTGATGCGGGGCTTTCTCGTCGAGATTGCTAAGTTTCTGAGCTATTTGAGGACTAACCGCGTGCGATAGCTTGATCGAGGGAAGAACGTACCGTCCGAAGAGCTTCAGGATCGACGACCAGTGAAAGTTGGACAGCTAGTAGACGGTCTCGTAGTCCGGGTGCTTCAGGCGATTCAACTGCTCCGTGACGTTCGGAGTCCCGTGGTTGAGATTCAGGTGACCTGCTGCGTCAGCCGACCGCAGATCGTGCATATCGCTAACTGGGATGTCCACCCTACTAGCCTCTCTTGCCGCACGCTGCGTCTCCATGTTCTTATCGATCATGAACTCAATCAACCCAGGATTTCGACGAGCGTAACGGGTCAAGGCCGTTAGGTCATGGATCGCCTAAAAGAAAAATAAAGGAAGTTCAAGACCAGTTTATACTGCCTAAAACAGGTCGTACCGAATTGAGGGCGGCCAAGTCCGTGTTATTTTCAACTTTGGCCAGATTCCTCCTGCAAAAAATGTTGGCATGTTGGACTACCGGAAGAACGAATGGCGACGAAGCAGCGACGTCCGCATCAAACGGAGGTCCGTGTCCATCACGTTCGAGGTTGAAATGGTCTCGTCCTGATCTTCCTATCCGTTCCCTCGTCATCGTGTGGTCAACATCGCAATAGTTGCTGGAGATCAGCAGGATCATATCTCGCCTCATCGGAAACTCCTCGAACCAGTCCGCCACGCCAGTGTCCCGGATAAAGTTCCGCAAACTCCTCATACTTCGGCGCAGGTTCCGTCGAATCTCTGGAATGGCCTTCTCTCCGTCTATCATCGCAACTGCCTGTGTGATGGTTGGCGCCTTAAAGCTCTGGCGCGATGTCGTTTTAGCGACCTTAAGTCCAACAGGACCGGAAAACCTGACGGCGGCACGGTGTCCATTTTGGTGCAAGGCGGCCTTGAAGGTATTCTTCAAGTTGACTCCTTCTGCAAAAATTGCGAAAAAAAATCCAGTTAGTATCACAGTTCCTTTTGCAAACATCACGAAGATCACTCCTGCAAAAAAAGTCCTTAAAAAATTGAATTGGACCGAACCTTTTCGCCAACATAGGCAGGCAGTCCATCTACCGGCGGACGGATTCCTCTTGCATTCTTTTCCAGGAATCCGTTCACCAGTGGACGAAAAATATTCGCCAAAATTAGCAGGCAATCCGTCCTCTTGCATTCTTGTCCAGTAATCCGTCAACCGGTGGACGGAACCTTTTCCCAAACATTGACAAGTAATCCGTCTACCGGCGGACGGATTCCTCTTGCAAAACCTTGTCCAGTAATCCGTCCACCGGTGGACGGAACCTTTTCCCCAACTTTGGCAGGTAATCCGTCCACCGGCGGACGGATTCCTCTTGCAAAACCTTTTTCACAACATTGACAAGTAATCCGTCCACCGGCGGACGGAGCTTTTCACCAACATTGGCAGGTAATCCGTCCACCGGCGGACGGATTCCTCTTGCAAAACATTTTTCCCAACATTGGCAAGTAATCCGTCCACCGGCGGACGGATTCCTCTTGCAAAACCTTGTCCAGTACCAGTCCAGACCAAACCTTTTCACCACCAAAAATCCGTCCGTTTTACTTACCTGAAATCCCACTCGAAACTCCGGAGCACAAAACACAACTAAACAAGAAACATTTGAGAAGAAACATTTCAAACGAATTTCAAAAAATTCGATAAATCCAAAATCGCACTTTTGGGAGTTCGCATAACTGAACTCGTTTTTTGGTGATTTTCACAGTTTTTCGAGTTCGCGAAATCGCACTTTTTTGAGTTCGTTTAAGCGAACTGTCAAAAGTGCGATTTCTGAACTCCCAAAAGTGCGATTTTCAGTAACCGTGTATATCTTCCGGTGGTGTTCATTTTGTAAAACGAAAACGAATAAGCTATTGTGTTTCTGTTGGAGATAACCGAGTGCTAACGAAAAAGAAGACTTCAAATCAAACCTAAAATTTTATCATTACCTGAATAAACTCAATAACCAAGTGTTTCATATGTTTATAGGACCTATTCAAAAAAAAAATCTAGAATTTGTCACTGTCTGAAGTTTTAATTTAAAAAAAATTAAAAAAAATGAATACTGATAACTAGATAAATTAAAATTGATTCAACACTTGAATATCCGAATTTCCAAATATCAATATTTACATAATAAAAAAGGGAACTTGGTAAAAACAATTGAATTCCTAGATATTTTTCATCATTCTTCAGATCAGAAATGCCTATTATTTCAGTTTCCAGAAAAAAAAAATAAAATGGGATTTGAGTGGTCACCCTGAAAGTGCCATGAAAATTAGTTGTGACCAAAATGCGCTGCATTTTCGAATTCTTCGAACAATTTTCCTCTTTGAACTGATAATAGTAGTTTATGCTGCAAGTTGCAAAAAGAAGATTTTTTAGCACGAGTCGGATAAATGCGACAAATGCTGAAAATATCTAGTTTTCCAGCTGGTTCCACACCACATTTTTACTATTTCCAAAAGGAATTTTCAAAAAAATACCAGCTGTCAAAATGCTTACGCACCCTTTTTAAATGTTTCTCTAGAAGTTTCATAGTAAATGAGGAAATTCAAGGCAATCAAAATAAATATTGTCATAAAAATGTCCTTGCATTTTTTTTTCCATTTTTAGAAAAAAAATGTAATCTACTCATCTCCTAATTTCTTTTATTTCTTGTTTATTTCTATGCTCAAGTCGACGGTAACATTTCAAAAGGCATCATGTACATTTTGAAACTTTCTGGGTTATTGCATATTCTGAAAGTACACCTAATAAGCTACCTCTTCACCAAAAATGAGCAAAAGTTATTTCAGTAAACTCTGTTTAATCATGATTTTAAATAAAGTAACATAAACAAAATCTCTGCCATCAGCAGTCCCTGTTTATATAGCCCTGTCAACCTGTCAAACAAAAGACTACATGAACCTCGTGACGAAAAAAAGCATCATGAAAAAAGTGCCATGTACATTCGACGACGAAAAACGAATCATAACAAAGCGCCCCCCTCAATGACAGCAGGGTGATATCGACGTTGGTGATTTCAAAAGAAGTTATGTTTGTTTTTCTCAAATTAAATTACGGAAATAATGTTTTATTGAATTTGGATGATCAAGTATCAATAAAAGCAACGTTTTTCATCGTTTGTTATCATTAGAACATCTTATTTTGCCTTTATATTAAAATGGGAATTGAAAATGGATGCTCAACATTTAAATGCGTTTTTCTCAAAAAGGATGGTGTGTACATGATGCTTTTTGAAATGTTGGCATCGAAGTGTCCGAATAAGACTTATTGAACACGCTTACGTAAGGTTAAACTTTGTGAATTCTGGTTACATTTTTTAGAAGGATAATATAGCTTAAAAAAAAATTATGGTCAGGACAAATTTGAGCCACATCAGAGCACTTTTGATTTGGCTTCTGCTTGTTTAGAAAGAAAAATAAACCTGTTTGAATCGTTCGGATGAAATAATGCAGTTCCTTTCTTATCTTGACTTTTGTAAATTTATTGTCTTTATTTAGATCTAATATAGCATGATATGGTTAAGATTCGAGCACAACTTAAAAGCTTCCACAAGATTAAACAAAATTAGGACAGGACGGAATGACGGATTTCGATCAATGATCAAGAAATCATAGTAAAAAATACACAAAAATACTTTTTGAGGAAATGTTAAAAAATGCTATCTTCCTATGGCACCACCTTACAGCCTTGCGGCTGCCACCCACGCAACTCCGGCCAGCAGCAGTGCCACCACGGACAGTGTCGTTCGCTGGCCCCCGTTGCATCCGTCGGTATCGCACGTGTAGATGCAGGACCGGTACTCGATCTGATCGCCCGGATTGCGCACGTAGTTGCAATAGTTGCCCAGGTCACGCGACGAGCAGTACCGTTTTGCACCGATTCCACCTGTTTTTTTTTGTGTCGTTTGCAGGGAAGAAAAAAGAGAAATGTTGAGTACCAAACCAGGTAAAATTTTAACAACTATTTGGTTAGTAAAAACATGCAGTGCACATAATTTAAACTAAAAACTACAAAAAAGCACACAAAATGAAAAAAAGCAAGACAACCACAGCCAAACCCAAATGTTATTAACCGTGCATGGCCGTCGATTTGACGCAGTATTCCGCCTCGAACACGTGGTCACACGGTTCCGGTTTGAATGGGGACGCCTCGTCCGCCACCAGCATGTCCGAGCAGTACATGCTGTGTGCCGAGGAACATTGATAGCACAGGATCGCTAATGCTGCAAAAATAAAAGTTAGAAACCACAACCGCATTTAAAGTTAGTGTAAGTTGGATAAATATGGATTTAAATTTGCTGAAAATGTCGAATTTAAGATCATGCTTTTGCTTAGTAGGCTCATTCCGTGTGCAGCTGCGACTAGATCTAGGTAGGCGTTGCCGATTGTTTTCACCAAATTATTAGAACAAAATACGCTTGCTTTGTTAGTCCCACAGTTTGGGGGGCGAGTCGTGTCCTGAGTGGTGGGAAAAAAGCTACCTTCGAAGCGACCGATGTGCTTGATGCAGTATTTGGCCCCGTAAACGTTGGAACAGTCCTGCGGCTTAATGTCCGGCGAATCGAACCGTTCGAACCACTCGCTGCACTGGAAGGGGGTGCTGGAATCCGTCGCGTTGCACACGTAGCACTCGATGGCGGTGGCTAGATTTATGGGTGTGTGATTTTATTGAATGACATTGTTTTTAAATTGAATTATTGCTATTATTTTATGTGACGCCTTGCCACGTCTGTTTTGTTAATGAAATTTTAAACATCTCTTTGACCTATCTGTATATTCGTGCCTATACTTTAGATATGAAATGTGTTATAGTTGAGTAATTTTCTACGGAATCGGTCTTTTTCTTTTATTTTTTGTATTTTTTTAATCCGGTTGAAACTTTTTTGGTGCCTTCGGTACGCCCAAAAAAGCCATGCAACATTAGTTTGTCCATATATTTTTCCATACAAATTTGGAAGCTGTCCATACAAAAATGATAAATGAAAATTCAAAAATCTGTATCTTTTGAACGAATTTTTTGATCGATTTGGTGTCTTGGATAAAGTTGTAGGTATGAATAAGGACTACACTGAAAAAAAATGAAACAAGGAAATTTATTTTTTGGTGATTTTAATTTCACTTTTCGTCACTAAAAATTGATTGCAAAAAACATTTTTTTTTCGTTTTCTGATATGTTTTCTTTTAGGGGACATCAAATGCCAACTTTTCAGAAATTTCCAGAATGTGTAAAAAATCTTTGACCTAGTTTATAAATTTTAGAATCAATACTGATTTTTTTTTCATAAAATCGAAACATGAGTCGCAAAAAATTTTAAACTTCTTTTTTCGATGTAAAATCGAAATTGCAATCAAAAAGTACTTTAGTGAAATTTAGATAAAATGTACCTTTTTCAAGTTATAGCCATTTTCAGGTAACTTTTTTGAAAATAGTCGCAATTATTCATGTCTTTAAATTAGTGCCCATTTCCCACTTTCGAAAAAAAAAAATTTTGGAAAAGCTAAAAAAATCTATATATTTTGCGTTTTTGAATTTTGTTGATACGACATTTAGTAGCTGAGATATTGCCATGCAAAGATTTAAAAACAGGAAAATTGATGTTTGTTAAGTCTCACCCAAACAACCCACCATTTTCTAATGTCGATATCTCAGCAACTAATGGTCCGATTTACAATGTTAAAATATGAAACATTCGTGAAATTTTCCGATCTTTCCGAAAACAATATTTTCAATATTTATTTTTTAATCAAGACTAACATTTAAAAGGGCAAAATATTCAATATGACGCCCTTTCGAAATGTTAGTCCTGATTTAAATTTTTTGAAAACATTGTTTTCGAAAAGATCGAAAAATTTCACGAATGTTTCATATTTTAACATTGTAAATCGGACCACTAGTTGCTGAGATATCGACATTAGAAAATGGTGAGTGGTTTGGGTAAGACTTTGAAAACATAAATTTTCCTGTTTTTAAACCTTTGCATGGCAACTAAGGTCGTTGTAAATATTTTTCAAAGTTTATGTCGCCCCCCCCCCCCCCTTTAAAATTGGCCCGAAAAATCAGGGGGCAAAAAAAATATTTTTTCTAAAATCTTAAAAAATGTAATGAAAATAGAAGTCAAATCAACTTAAAACAATCTAAAACACATTTTTCTGCATTAATAATCATATTTAGCATGTTTGGGCTGGTTTAAAAGTACATATTTTGAATTTTTATCACTAGCGTGCCCAGCCCTTTGAGGAAGGTGGGGCAATAATATGGACGTTTTGAAAAATACGTCATTTGTGGACACCCCCTGACCAAATTTAAAACAAAATTTCTGAGGATGGTGGGGCAGTTGCCCCACCCTGTGCACGCTAGTGTTTATGAAATTCCAATGTACAGCACAGCAAAAACTTTTTTTTGCAAAAAAATAAATTTTCGTCAATACTTAGGTATTTTGGAAACTAATGATTGCAAAACAACTGGACAGGTGTATAATGCATTTTAAAACACTTTTTTCATTGAAATGTTGTAACCATGGCTCGTTTTTTAAATTTTTATACTTTTTTATTTTTTTGGTCAAGGTCGAGGGACATAAAATTCAAAAAAAAATGCAATGGCCTAAGTGTCGTATCAACAAAGTTCAAAAACGCAAAATATAGAGATATTATTCAGCTTTTCAAAAATATTTTTTTCAAAAGTGGGCAAACATGGGCACTAATTAAAAAAAATGAATAAGTGCGACTATTTTTAAAAAAGTTACCTAAAATACCTAAACTTGAAAACGGTGCACTTTACCAAAATTTCACTGAAGTACTTTTTGATTGCAAATTCGATTTTACATCGAAAAAAGAAGTTGAAATTTTTTTGCGACTCATATTTCGTTTTTTTTTTGTTCGGACAAAGATTTTTTGCACATTCTGGAAATTTCTGGAAAATTGGCATTTTATGCCCCCTAAAACATATCAGAAAAAAAATAAAAATAGTGTTTTTTTACAAACCAAGTTTTAGTGATAAAAAGTGAAATTAAAAATCACTAAAGTTTTTAACGCGTATTTTTTTTTTCAGTATAGTCTTTATCTATCCTACAACTTTGCCGAAGACACCGAATCGATCAAAAAATTCCTTCAAAAGATACAGATTTTAGAATTTTCATATATCATTTTTGTAAGGATAGCTGCGAAATTTGTATGGAAGATTATATGATGCAAAATGGCTTTTTTGGGCATACCGAAGGCACCAAAAAAGTTTCGCCGATTTCGTAGAGAATTGCTCTTATATATAAAAAAAAGTCAAAAATCCAGCGCATGAGCAATTCCAGCTCAAATCAGGAATTTTTCTGGTACTTTTGTACCCGACCCTCTCCGATTTCAATGAAACTTTTTAGACATGTTATCCTAGGCCTATATAAGCCATTTTTGTGTATATGGAACCAAAAGTACTCGAAAATAACATTTGAGAAGGGCGTAAGGTATTTAAATATTTTTGTGTTTTGCAATTCAAAAATTACTGTATCTCGAAGCCGTTGCGTCGTATCAAAAAGTGGTCAAAGACAAACTTGTAGGAAATTGGACGGGCTTTCTGAAAAAAATACACTGAAACAAAAATACACGCCACTTCTATGAGATTTTTCGATTTTTAAGTCTAAAACTGAAATTTAAAGGTGTTGTCACGATTTTTTTCGTTCAAAAATTTTGAGGAAATAGCCTAAAATGTTACAAAAAGACTCACGAAAAATGCACAGTGTATTTTTCAGAAAGCCTGTCCAATTTCCTACAAGTTTGTCTTTGACCACTTTTTGATACGACGCAACGGCTTCGAGATACAGTAATTTTTGAATTGCAAAATACAAAAATATTTAAATACCTTACGCCCTTGTCTAAAAAGTTTCATTGAAATCGGAGAGGATCGGGTACAAAAGTACCAGAAAAATTCCTGATTTGAGCTGGAATTGCTCGCATGTTTAATCCTGGTATCCACACGGAGAAAAAAGAGTTCCCAAAATCGTGAACAAACGTTCATGAAAATGGGAACCTCGAACAATGTGTTCAAATCCCATGGTACGATTTTGAAAAACGTACCATGAAATTTGAACACTTTGTTCGTGGTTCCTATTTTCATGAACGCTGGTTCACGATTTTGGGAACTCTTTTTTCTCCGTGCACCAATAGGGTTTGTAACGATCCACATTTAAAACAATTGCATGTAAAAAATGGCACGATTGCTACGTTATTTGTAAATGACGCTTAAAGGTAGTCAAGAACATCAAATTTAGACACAATGAATCATGCCACCCCCTTCGTGACTATAGTTCACCAACTAACGTTTACCCTCCCAAAGTTCGAAAGCCAAACGTGAGGGGGGAAGTTAGTGCACCCCTTAATAATTCCACCGTTAACGACACTAAAATGGGGGGTGCGCACCCTAGACAATTTCACCCCTCTTGTTTCGCGCCCGAAACAACAGACAAGAAAGTTTCAACCACGCGACCACTAATCAAATTCACCCCTCGGGTCAGTCACAGTCTTGGGGGCGTGAATCTAGGCCACGGAGACGCGGACTTGTTCGATGTAAAGTTCGATAATCTGATTAAGCAAAGCGCGATTCGCGTTTCCGGAAGTTTTGGGGGCAAAGTGGGAGTAGGGGTGGAACACCTATGTTGGTATGATTGGAAGAATGTGGTTTTGTTTCAATTTTGAACTTTTTAGGGATGAACTAAAAATAATAAAATCTTTTCTAAATCAACCAAAAATAGCTGCAAATCCTCTCAAATCTTAAGACAAGTGCCAAGAGCAGCTCTGAATAATTGTGCTAAATTCAGCATAATTTTATCCGCTCCATTAGCGAACCAAAAGCCACGGCGCCCGGCTTTGGGGTGTTCACTTCCGCATCTTCGCAAAAGTTGTCACGATTCGTTATCTAGCGTGGAGGTTTGCCTAGCGGGCTTTCCCTGGCAACGAACAATTTTCCATTATTATCGTCATTATTATGCTGAGATAGGGAAGCGCCGCGCCCACCGACGAAAGGCGCGACGGACACGCTCAAGGAGCGGCTACACCGTCAATTGGAAGTTATTTGGATTGCGCTTATCAGAAAATGTAGAAGTTTTTTTTTTAAATTAATTTTCGATGGAGACGCACTGTTTTTCAGGGAAAAAATCCACTTTAAAATATATTTTTTTGTTACAAAGAATCAAATAACTTTTCAGAATTCACTTCTAAATACGGTGAATCCTTCAACGGTTTCCCCTCACGGTAAAGACCATTGAGTCTTTTTCTATCTTCTAGTTGGTCCTTTGCAAGCTCTTTATTTCTCCTTCAACAGATATTAATAGCGTGATTGCACCTCACTTCCTGAGAATCGTTTCCCCCTCGGTTCCATGAAACTGCACTTTTTTACACTGTGTAATGTCTCCGAGAGGTGCTTTTTTTCCTCCACTTTTTTTTCCTAAACCCTTGAGATTGTGCTCGATTGACCGTGCAGCAGCCCAACAAAACCCTCCTCCGTCAGCGTCAGCTGTTCTCGGAAAAGTGCATCCGCTGAGATGGAGATGGTTTATTTTGCTCACTGCTTGTTGTGAAACTGAAGAAGCGGAACGAGAATACTTGTGGTATCGGAATATTCATCGATGTTAAACACCGAGTAAACATTTTGTTCCCTTTCTATGAAAGTTGATTGGAAAATATTCTATTATAATTTTTAGTATCAATGTATGATTTTAATTTTTTATATCTTTTTGAATTCATGGGGAGCTATTTTGAAGGTTCTTTTGTAACTTTTTTTCCTTCAGTATATTTACTCGATTCTTTAAGCAATCGCAAACTCTGTTCCCAACTTTCAATTAATCAGCTGTTGTTTTTTTACCGAAAAATCGGTAAAGTTTAGATCGTTAAACCATCTGTTATAATGCACAAAATTTAACCGATGTTTGTACGATAAACAATAATGAACCTCATTGCTGAATTTCGGTAATACCGGTATACCGGATTCAGTAGTTTTCAGTTTACCGAACAGTTAAAAATTCGGTAAACTTTACCGAATCCTGTTAAAAAAAATCTAAGTGTGTACTGAGAACAAATTTTATAATTTTAACAAATAATTTTGTTGATAGTAAATTGATTGGTGATAAATACTTGAAATAAAACCTGAATATTTTGATAAATTCATCAGATTAGATTTTTTTCCGGAATAATGTGGACTTAAGATTTTTGAAATAATTGTTTATGTTTATGTAAAACCTGTTAAAACGTTTGAAGCTTAAAAAAAAAATATATATTTTTTAAATTGTCTTTTCTTTCTAGTTGAAAGTATTTTTTTTATATATATTTGCGATTTGCACCCTTTTTCGCCCACTTTACAGTGATCAAAAAGGTCTTAAATAGAAGCTAGAAATAGGTTGACACCCTGTAGATGTGCCACCCTGTCTTCCAAACATGTCAAAATTTCTTGGAATAAGTTAACAACTTAACAACTTTTCCTAAGACACCAACGCTTTAAAAGGTCACCAGTAGAAGTTAGGGCTTGGTTGACACCCTGTAGGTTTGTCACCCTGCATGTCAATAATTTTAAATGAAAGCCACATTCATATACAACAACTTTTCCTAAGACACCATTTTGCTAGGTTGCTTACTTATTACGTTTAAAAAATAAGATGTCGAAATATCTACCGAAGTACCTGGCAGTGTTGGCAAGAATAGTAGTTTATGCAACAAGTTGCAAAAAGAGGATTTTTTTAGCACGAGTCGTACATTTATCCAATGAGGTTCACCGAGTTGGATAAATACGACGAGTGCTGAAAAAATCATGTTTTGCAACGAGTTCCATACAACATTTTTTGCAATTCCGAAAAACACCCATTGAGTGAAATTTTATATAAAATTTTCATGTATTTTGTCAATAAATCGTTTGAATCAAAAAAATGTGGAAAAGTGTTACTTTTCGAAACAAGTGCTGAAAAGTTAAACTTTTCAGCACCCATTTCAGTGCTGAAAAGTAGAACTTTTCAGCATTTATTTTGAAAAGTGTTGCTATTCGATTCTGTTATTTTTGGTACAGAAAAGTAGGCTATTTCGTCGTTCAAGAATGACAGGAAAAGTAAGTAGTTTCACGACGGAATTTCAAAAATATTATTTTCAGCACTTATTTTGAAATGCCTCTTTTAAAAACTCTATATCTTTTTCCAGAAGCAAGATAGGACCATGCTTTCTTCGGGAAAGTTTTAGAGGACAATCAGGACTATACTCCTACGGTGTTAGTTTTTAAATTGAGTGAAAAATAAAAATTATAAAAATTAAAATGTAAAGAGGGTTTTCCCATACAAATTTCCATACAAATTTGAATTGCTTTGTGGAAAGCCGGGTCAAACCCAATCGCTCCCAAATTTTGGGGGCTTGTTTGGAGGCCAAAATGGGACCGGAAAATGCCTGTTTTGATTGAATTAGTCTATTTTGAAATTTTCCCATACAACTTCAAGCCACCCTAATATATATTTCAAGTAACCATTCTGAAATACTTGGAAAATATATTTTCAGAGTTTGTCATGCTTGATCACATTTTCATTTCAATCAATCTCTTTTAGGTGAGTGGGTTCAACATGATTTCAAAACTGGAATAGGATGTTTTTTTTTTTATTAGGTCACATCTAAAAATCATTATTTTTTTTATTTACGGCATTAGCGGATAATTGATTTCTGCTCAAAAAATGGAGATCAGTCAAATGTGTTTAAGATACCGATCCAAGATGAAATATTGGGGAAATGAACACGGTAATGTAACAGGTCACATAACTCGAGTTTAATGTAAAAACAAGAAAAAATAAAACGAAACAAATTTTTGGTATATGATTTGATTATCTGAAGTTGAAAAAAACCTTTCTATATTCGAACTTAGGAAAAAAAGGGCATCTCTAAACCACGTAAAAACTTGTTTTTACACTTTTTTAAGAACGCAAAACGTTGCATTATTTCGACGAATGTTTGGCTGAGACACAGTTAGGACGAAGATTAACCATTTGGTGTTTTGCCATAAGTAGCAAAATTTAAAAAAAACTTTGATTAGCCATTTCAATCTGTTAATTTTCTGCTGTTTGTTTTAGTACCGTCATCTGGGGCGAATCGGGACTACAGTCTTATTAGGGACAGTAGTGTTTAGAGCATTTAATGATTTTAAATTTGGAAATGGATGTACACATTTTGTTGGCCAGAGTCTGTTCTAACCGAAACCAACCAGAAAAATAAAAATATTGTGCTCCTACATGGTTAAAACTGCTGTCCCAATTCGCCCCATGTGTCCCGATTCACCCCAGCTGATGGTATCAACCTTAGACATAAAAAACACTATGAAAAACCCTTCCAACATTTCGTAAAGCCAATTTGCTGTGAAGCGCGTCCTCATTAGTCTTTTGGGGATAATCTCCCCACCACGTGATTCGCGGATCAAAAGTTCGCCTCTTCCAGCGGTGTGCGTCATAATTCTGTTCTGTTTGAGTTTTGGCTGCGATTGTAACGAAAGATAAATAGAAAAGCTCAGCTTTTGAATTCGCGCGCGCTTCAAAAGTGCGGCTCCCCTCAAGTGAAAGAACTTTTTCCCACCAGGACTCCAATTCAGAGTTGAATTCCCGCACCAGGACAATGCTCCATATTGGGGTCCAATTCTTCTTTTCATCACAACCAATCGAGTGGAAATCCGGCGATAAGAGAGTGGTGCAATTTTTCTCTCCCTTTTTTTCCTTCTGCAATTATTTTCCAAGTGGGGCCCCCGCCGCACCTTCGCCAAGGGAATGCTACTTTATTGTGTGGGGGAAAGGTTTTATTAAATTTTCCGGGAAATCGAGCATGAATATGAAGGAGAAGCCTCACAACTTTACTGGGAAGTAACAGCCATCTAACGTGCAACATCTAAAAGCCATTAATTTAACGCCCTGTGATTTTTTCTCGCTCGTTAGATGTTAGGTCGAACGATTGGGTATTCGCATTCTTCTAAATTCAATCTCACTAATTGTTAGCGGGGGTGCGAGGCGGGGGCGATACATTGACGTAAATGTGTCCTTTTTTTTGGGGTGTCTTCTTCCAAAGGATATTCTTTCACTCGAGCTTGCTGACTTGAACAGAAACCAATCTGGAATATGGTAGAGCTGACCACAGCTGGGAACAATGGGGTCGATTTGAGTTTGCAGGACAGATAAAAATAATTTGCTAATTTCAAGCCAAATTAGAAACTCTGGAAATCGAGGCTTCGGATAAATGAGACTAAACTGTATTCTCAGACAGATTTTAAGATATATTTTTTGTAATTTTGGTAGTTGGTTTCCCATTCTAAACTTTACTAAATTTCAACTATCAAGTTCGGCTTCAAAAAAATCAAATTGTTTGTAAATCATTTTTTGGACACTTGCACAAGTCTTGAATCAATTATCTGAAGTTTTCGATTGGATGTTTCAAAATCATTGAAATTATCAAAAAAAAAAAAAATCAAAATGTAACACAGCCGAAAATTATTATTTTTTCCCAAAGAATTCAGCTCTTCAGAATCACTGTTCGATGGTTCGATGGCGCTTAAAAGGATGACCCATCACTATGACGACCGGGGACCCTCACACACATTGCAGACTTTTTCCTGCACCAGAGCCAGGATAAATTCTGCGTAGGAAGGAGTAGGCTATGGCTCACAAGGTTGTGAATAATGGCAAAGGAGTAAAGCTACACTAATTGGTAATTTACGTCGGATTTTTCGCTTTGATAAGGTTACTTGATATGTTTTTTTTAATCTTTTTTTCATGGTTTTGGATAGGATCAATTGATCATTATTCAAAGGGACACGCTTAAAATTGGTTATGTAAATTGAGTAGATATTGATTAAAACAAAGAAAACAATTGAAATTTATAATTTATGAAAAATTTGGCTTATAATAATAAAAAAAGAAATCTCACCTGTTTTAAACATTGTAGCCACAACGAACGCACCCAACAGCAATCGATTCATGTTTGATTTCGTTGTTGTTCCAAACTTTCCACCAGCAAAGAAGACAATGATGATCAAGGTTTTAGGGCGTGATCCAAAATCAAGATCCGCAGTTTGGAGTAAAATCCTCTTCCTGTTAGCTGTATTCCGGAATCACAAAAACGCTTATCGAACCATCTTTGAAATCAGCGCAAAATAATCCACATTTGTACAAGTTTCCACGATTAAAACATAAATTTAAACTCCCAAAAGCTTCGATCCAAATGGTAGACACTTGTTTCTCCTGTTGGCGTTCTGTATGGTGGAAGATCACTCCAGCAACTTGACAGCCGATATCACCTCTACATCCAGAGAGAGAGAGCCCAAGTCGACGATCGTTTCACTACTACCACTCATTCAGCCACAGTTGGGTTTCCATTCAAATACATCCAGTCAGGCAGCCCGAAACACATGCGAACAGATCAAAACAAACCCCGAGACTGGTGTACTGAATCATCATGGTAACTGAATGAAGGCTCTCCAAACAGCGTGCTTGTTGTCGTTCTGTTCATTTTCAGGCGCGCGCGTAATTCACGCGCATGTGAGTTGTGTGAGGTGTTCATTCGGGTGAACTTCAACTGTGGGCTAAAATTGGATAGATTTTAAAAATAATTAAAACCTGTATTTCCGAGCCTCAGAAAGATTTTGTTGTTGCATGGGTATTTCAGAATGAACACAAATTTAAATTTTAAAAATTGGAAGCTTTTTGTTAGTTCGCAAAACGACACTGATTTGATTTTTTCTCTAGAACAAATAAAATTTGTATTGTTTTTGAGTAAAAAATACGTGCAGCTGAACAATTCAAAACATTTTTGAATTTGATCATTTGTAAATATATCGAGAACCCATCAAAAAACGGCTTATTTGCAACTGACGCTAAGGATCTTTTGCAACCTACTCGAGAAAATTATATACATTTCCTAGTTTCTACTTTGACTTGATATATCCTAATCACGAAATATCCTAGCAGAGCTTATTCTGACAGAATCCAGCTAGAATGTTGTTAGAATATTTAGCTTTGTTGGAATTCTGTTAGAATGACTGGAATAGTTTAACTAACAACCAATAAAACTTCCAATTACTCTTTACAAATTAGAAATTTTAACATTTTTTGTATGATTGAACAACTATAAAGCAAAAAGTATCAAAAAATAGCTGTTTGCATTGTCAAAACAGTGGATTGTGGAGGAACAATAAACCAAATTTTGTTCTTTTTTAAATAAAAAACACCAGATTAAACTACTGACAATAATTTGCAAAATTACAATGAATCAATTAATTTTCCGAAAGTGTTACATCTTTTTCCGATCTGTGGCTCCAAATTCAAAATTTGGGAAAAGCCATATCCCGTTTGAACAGAAACGCAGAAAAATACGTTCAAAATGTATGTAAAATAAATTATATTAGATTGTAAAACTATTTTGAAACACTTTAAAATGTGTCGTGAAGATTTAAGTGGATTTTTTCTCATAGCTTTTGCAAATTACTGAAAAAATCAAGCTTCCCATGCGCCAGTGCCAACGCACACCGCGGGTTTGGTTTTTTAAGCTTCGGTACGAGCCTGAACCCATTGTGTGTTGGTATTTTGGTTCATTGTACCAGCGCACCACGACAATCTCGGCTCGTCGCCTCGGTTGTGTGTCTGGCACTCACCCGAGGCATGAACCCAGCGTATTAACCAACACTGAAATAAAAAAATAGTACCAAATTCCTTTATTCTAGGAACTTTTCCTCTTTTCCTTATTAAGTAATCGGGTTTTTTGGATTACTCAATAAGGAAAGAAGCCAAAATTCCTAGAATTTAGGAATTTGGTACTTTTATTTTTTTCAGTGAAGGTGCTTCACTCGGTACGAGCCGAGGAACGTGCCGTGGTACGCGCAGTGGTATTGAACCCGGTTTGTACCGCCAGCGCGTACCACGGCACGTACCTCGGCTCGTACCGAGTGAAGCACCATGGTTCATACGCTGAGTTCATGCCTCGGGTGAGTGCCAGACACACAACCGAGGCGACGAGCCGAGATTGTCGTGGTGCGCTGGTACGTTGAACCAAAATACCCTCGGCTCGAGAGAGTCGGGTACGGGTGTAAACCGAACAAAGCAGGCGCAAAGCAAAACCGAGGTACAAGGGAACCGCGTGTACCGCACGGTTCTGGGAAGCTTGGAAAAAATCAAGGTTTTGCAACAAGTTCCATATCACATTTTTTGCAATTCCGAAAAACCATTTGAATGAAATTTTAAGTCAATTGTCTATGTGCTTAGTCAATTCACCAATAAAATCAAAACAATATAACTTTTCGAAA
Organism: Culex pipiens pallens; assembly: GCF_016801865.2. Taxonomy (NCBI): domain Eukaryota; kingdom Metazoa; phylum Arthropoda; class Insecta; order Diptera; family Culicidae; genus Culex; species Culex pipiens. The sequence continues at coordinate 27,118,384 of NC_068939.1, forward strand.
TATGTGCGATAAAGTTCAGCTTTTCATTCTTTTATTTTTAGTAGAGAAAAGTAGGCCATTTTGGCGTGCGAGAAAGACAGTAAAAGTAATTAATTTCACAACAAAATTGCCAAAATGATATTTTCAAACATTCCATTATCTTGATGCATCAGCCTCGAATACCAATACTTGCTTAGGTAAAAATAAAATAAAATTGAATGCACTTCTTCAAAACATATTTTTTTTATTTAGCTTAGAACAGCGATTCTCAACCTTCTTCTAGGCTGGTACCCCCTGCCATGTAAATCAAGTAGGCCCGGTACCCCCGTTGAGAATTGCTGGCTTAGAACAAATTGTTTTCATAAGTCCGGTGCAAATATTTCCCAGAATAAAACATACTCATTAGATTAGGACCATAAAAAAAATATTTCAAGGTTTTACGATCGATTCACAGATACAGATCCTACCCATCCTTTAGCATAACTTTAATAAAGTAAAAAAAAGTAAATCTTTCTCTGTTCCTGAGGGGAACACCCGCGAAGAGTATCGGAGCCGGCATTTACAAAGCAGATTCAGTGACAGTTATTAATTAACTTAATGTTAACATGTTAAGATTAATGTTAACATTCCATAGGTTGTCTTCCTTAGGTGTTTCGATAAGGTCCAGTTTGTGACGATACACTACCTTCCCTTTACTAAGCAATCGAATCCAGAAGGGAAAAGATCACCAGTTGTGTTGGTCCGAGCTGGGATTTGAACTACGATCTTCCGCTTACGAGGCGGAAGCGTTACCACTGGGCTACGTGGTTCGGTCGGTAACTTTAATAAACATAAACTAAATCTATCATTTTCTTTGTGGAAAAGACCAATAAACTATTTTTTAATATTTTTTGTGTTTTTTGGGTGTTTTGGAACCGGTTTATGTCAGGGGTTTTTAAAAACACGCAAAAAGCACAAAAAATGGTTTATTGGACCTTAAAAAAATTCCAGATGTCATCCTGAGGTTATTTTTTCTTGCTTTAAAAGCTTTGAAATTAGGCTTATTTTTTCTCGAATATATTTTAAACAGTAAAAAGTCAAGGATTTTTCTTTTCGTTCCACCAAATTAAAAAAAAACACTTCAGCTCCACAATCTTCACATACTTTTCGTACTTTATTGAAGCGCCACCTTACATTTCAGCATTGCTCTGGACACTTTCCGCGCTATTATTGTGTGAGTGTGGATTCTTTTTAAATGTTCCCCTTCGTTTGTATTGAACGTATTCATGTTTCGCGATTACATAGGCGTTTAGCATAAAATAGAGAGTGGTGGAGGAGATAGTAGTTCTCTCGATAAAAGCTTGATATGAAAGCATTTTTTGTTTTTGTTAAATCCTGTTTAAAAAAAACGCAATGTCTACTTGGTTTAGTTGTTTAAGTTGGCTGTACTTTGTGCTTTGTGTTTGGTAAGTTTTTTTTTTGTTTGGCGACTCCACAAGCACACTGTTTTGCTCATTATTTGCGTTTATTACATTTAGTTATAGTTTAGCATTCGTAGAAAAAAACGGAATGTGTCTATTTTGTTAATCCTCTTGTGAGTTTAGATTGTTTCAGCAGCAAGCAAGTATTGTATTGTTTTTACGGAAATGTCAGATGAATTTGGCGGTTTAAATTCGTGTGCCAAATCGGACATTTAATCAGACGGGTTGTTGTTGCTAAACCTGAGATGCTCTGCATTTTGACAGATTCGCTACTTTTTTAATCAAAGTGACACAAGAATTTCAACCGCAACATGACTTTTATCGATATTTAAGGTTGTCTGACGGTTGTTTCCTTGGAAACTCGAGTTTCTAATAATATTAAATAATAAAACCTTAACGATAACTTATAACAACTTTTGCCTAAGTTAATTTTATAATTGAGGAAAACTGAGTTATAAACACAATTTAAAAACAAACAAAAATTTAATAGTTACAGCCAATCTTTTTAAATAATTGTCACCTTCTTACCGCTTTCACCTGTCAAAGTAGTGAAAACTTCTTACTTTACGTTGGTTTTAAAATCGATGTTTGGAAAAGTGAAATAGAACCAAAAAAGTAGGGGCAGTCTGCCGGTTTTTATCGGTTTTTTGGTAACTGATTTTTTGGGGTTATATTTATTTGTCCGCTAATTGCTTTGTGTCGTTTTGTTTTGCATACAGCAACGAGTTGGACGTTTCTAAATGGGATAAATCACCTACAAAATATACGTGTGTATTTTTTCATATGTCTTCCACTAGTTATCCACCTAAGCTTAAATATCATCTTCCACTAGTTGTCTTTCTGAATGAATCACAAATCACATGTTTTTTTTTCGCTTTTCAAAATCTTTTCCGTTTTTCATCCCCAATAAAATGCAGTATGAGAAGCCACTTTAGTGTTGGTTTTTTCCAGCTTATCAATTATCATTCCGCTCCAAATTGTGCGCAAATAAAACGAAATTTGTCCATCGATTGAGCTGTGGCCGGTCCTCCCTCAGCGGAAACAAAAAAGGTTAAGCGCACACATTTACAGAGAGAGCATGATCATTTTGTTTGCCGTCTGGTTGAAATACTGATTTAGCGTTAGATTTTTGCGTTAATTTATTATCTTCACTTTTACTTATACGACAATACGAATTACCTGCTTCGTACTGCTACTCTAATCGTAAATTTAAGGGGAGGGGGAGTTTGAGGAATCACAACACAAAGTACATGCTTTTGTCACGAGACTTCCTCTTCAAAGTGGGACACGAGGGAATGGGGAATGGGATCCAAGATTATGATCCATCTTGTCGTCGACCTTAGTGCTTGAGCTGCAGCTGAAGTCGCTTCACCTCGGCTTCGAGTTCGCGTACCCGCTTCTCCGAGTTGTTCAGCGACTTCCGGAGGCTCTTGATCTCGTCGGACTGCTTGTTGAACGCCTTTCGGAGCTGCAAGTCAAACGCATGGATTACTAGATTTGAGGTTGGTGAAAAGAAAAAGCAAACTCACCTCATTCTCCGAGTTCAACAGGTTGATGTTCTCCAGCGAACTGTTGCGCGAGCTGTTCCGCGAACTGCTGAGCAGATTGTTCTGCAGGTTGGCAATGTCCTTGTGGTTCGCCGTCTGGTGCTGCCCGAAGATGGCCTGCAGCTGGTGGAACTTTGTACTCTGATTCGTGGACGTCTTCTGGCTCTTTTCGATTATTTGCTAAAATGGTAGAAAGAAAATCAATCAATTTGTGCCAAAGTCAGTGCCGCTAAGAACCACCAACCGTTTGCGGCCGGTAGTCCGGTATCGTCGGTTGCGACAGGAACGCAAACTTTTTCGTGTTGTTGGTCTCGAACTTCCGGTTATCGATTTCGTTCTCTTTGTTGTTTTTGCCCCCGGCGCTGTTTCCATTGGTCACGACCGAGCCGGTTGTCGTCGTCGTTGTTTGGCTGTTGCCGTTTGTGTAGTTTCCGTTGATAGACGGGGTGGTTCCGTTGACGGGGCGTTCGTTCGTGTGATTGCCGTTCAGGCTGTTCAGGATGTTGTTTTTGCTGCTGGAGTGGTGCACCGTTTTGGACTCCCTGCGCTGGCTGGTGTCCAGAATAGATTCGCCTGAAAGAAAGCAATCTTTATAGAGATGGTTTCAAATTACGATTTGATAATACCAACCAGTCTTCATCGATCTCAGCATGGGTTGCACGTTCCGGCCCGAGAACCACTCTTTGGCACCGATCGCGGGCACATTGGCCAGCGTGTCCGGGTACAGGTCACTCTGGAACAGCGTTGACTTGCGCGGCACGATCATCGAGATGGGTTCGCAGATGTTTCCTGCGGCGTGCAGTTTGTAGAACCGGAACACCTCGCACTGGGACACGGTAACGCCCCGCTTCGGCATAAACCCAAGCGCTTTCTGCGGTTGTCCCGACAGAAACTGGTTCAGATAGTACACGTACGGAGGTTCGTCCACCACTTCGTAGTACCGAATGTTGCCATCACCCTTACCCGCCAAGTAGATCATGCGAGTGTCGTAGTCAAAGTAGGGCGTCACAACACCACTTGAACTGTCGATCACTTCCTGTACCAGAGGCTTCTTCAGGTCATGCTGATCCCACACGGCAAATTGTCGGTCCGAATGGCGCGAAAATCCGGTCGTCAAGATCCGGTTGTTATCCAAGAAAACCGCCTTCGAACACTTGGTTCCCAAATGACAGACTCCCTCCTACAAAAAATACAAAACCAATGACCACCAAACTTCAACACCAACCTCCACCCCCAAAAACCCAAAACTCACCGACACCACAATTCCACTCCTCGGCTCGATCACCCTCAGCTTCTTGTCCTTCGAAGTCGTCGCGATCAACGCCCCGTCCCGGCTGACCGCCAAACTGTAGATCATGTCCACGTGGCAGCTGATCACGTTCAGCAGTGGCTTCTCGCTGTTCCCAACGTCCCACACACAAACCAAGTGATCAAACCCAGCGCTGATCAGCACATTGGCCGCCGTCGGATGCCACTCCACGTGCATCACCTTGCGCTTGTGGCCAACCAACTCAACCATACATTCACTCAAGTTAGCCGTCAGCCCACCCTCCGGCACCTTCCAGATCTTGATCGTGCAGTCGTCCGACGCCGACGCGATCATCTGATCGTCGAACGGGTTCCACTTCAGGTCCAGAATCTGCCCCGTGTGCCCGATCACCTTGCAGCACTGAAAGTCGATCCGGCCCGTCTGGTTGATCGGGATCACGACGAACGTGGTGTCGGCGACGATCGCCAGGAAGGTGGGATTGACGGCGCAAAAGTTGCCATCGTTGCCGCTGCGCACCACGCTGATGTCCGTGTAGCAGCACTCCTTGCGCGTAGGCAGCCCGTACACGTGCCGGAACTTGGAGGGCCGCACGCCGCGGAACCATAGCTGCAGGGGTTGGGAGAGAAAAGAGGAGTGTGAGAAATAGGAGACAAAAATATTCTATCAATTCGTTTATTTAGATTAGACCAGTCAGTAAATATTTTCAAATGCCAAATCAGTTCAAGGTAAAGAAATGCGAATTACTTAGTGAAATCTTACTTTAATAAAAATATGTTTTGTTAAAATTCGTTACATTTTGTTGAGCCTTGATTTTAGTGCTCCCTTTTTTACCTTAGTTTTACAGAAACAAAAAAAAGTTAGACAAAAGAGTAAATAATATTTTCCTTCAAAAAACATTACGATTCGCAAGTAGTCAGCGAACACAGCGATTCAAATACTTCGTGAATATGCTCAAGAATATACTTGATGTTGTGTAAACAAGAAAATTTTGAAATGTTTTTAGTAACATTTATTTCAAGCAAGGGTCCTGATTAACGATTCATAGATCAAAAATCACTTACTCATCACCGAACGAATCTTTGATGATTGCAGCGCGTAACCATTTGCTACTGAACACGACTCGCTAGCTGCCATTGTGAAAATTGTTTTCAAATGTTGTGCGAATAACAAAATTTCAAAATAGTTTTGATATCAATGATTTTAATAAATGATCAAAACAATGCCGCTCGCAAACTATTTTAAGTCAGCTTTGAGCGACATAACGATATCGGTCTCTTTGAACCATTCGCTGTATTACCCGATTTGAGTGAGAGGGAGAGCAGAAGAGAGGGTTTTCAATAGCGATTGGAGTGGTAGTGACAAGCGGTAGGAATTCATCAGGGCTGATTGCTTCGCGTCCGACTTGTGCTCACTAGTGAAGGGAAGATTGTGAGTAATCAGGACCCTTGAGAGTTATTCTGGCTTTTAAGTGATGCAAATATTTGTTGTTGTTGCAAGTTTGAGATTTATAATTAAAACGTAAAAAATCTTAATTTTGCACTGGGTGGGAAACCTCTTAGACGCAGGCCTGTCCCGGAACCGGTCCGTGAAGCCATTTCATCCGGCTCGCGACGGCTTTCCAAAATAGCTCTATGATCGGCCCGTTAGGCTGTTTATGAAACATTCAATAAATTAACTGAGTGTCTATTTTAATAAAAAATTAGATTTATATCAAATTTTTACAAAAATTTAACCCTAATATTTTATTTTTTTTTGCTTTTGCCAAAAAAATTACCAATTGATAATTTCAGAATTAATTATTAAACTGAAAAATGGTGCAAGAAAACAAAATTATCCATTTCGTCTAAAAATGTACTTAAAGGCACTGAACATAAATTTCTAAAAGATTTCACTATGTTCACTTTAAATTGAAGTTGTTCTTCTTTTGAGAAACTGGATTAAAATTGTTTTTGAAATAAGGCTGGTACAAATATTTTTAAAAGTTTTTGTCACCCCCCCCTTCAAAATTGGCCCGAAAAATCAGGGGGAAAAAAAATATTTTTACAATAAACTTCAAAATTTCAATGAAAATTCAAGTGCAACCAACTGAAATCAAATTAAAATAAATTCTCCTGCGTTTAAAATCATTTTTAGCATGATTGGGATTATTAAAAAATCTTAAGATTTTTTGAAAATTTTCGATGCAAAATCTTTTTTTTCGATACAATTTTTGTTTTTGTCAGATCTTAGATTTTTTGAAAACTTATGATTGCAAAACAACTGAACTAGTGTAAAATGCATTTTAAAACACTTTTTTCATTTAAATGTGAAAACTCTGGCTTGTTATTAATTTTTTTATATTTTTTTATTTTTTTGCCCCCCCCTTGACCTCGGCCAGGGCCGAGGGACAAAAACTTTTTTAAATATTTGCATCGGCCTAAATGAGCAAAAATAATGTATTTTTACAGGACAACTTTTCAGTGATATTTTTTTTATATAGCTAAAAACGCAAATTAATCATACTGAACATAAATATCGCTGCAAATAATTTTAAAATAGGTATTCAAAAATGTCAAAAATCAGGATGCAAAATTATAGTTTTTCCAAATTTCAATAGTTTAAAGAAAATTGAAGATTAACGAATTGAAAACTTTTCGATATATATTTTACTATACTTTTTGATGTATTTATTTTGTGTTTTTAAAATCATTATGAAATATTTTGCAAAATATTTGAATTAATGTGCACATTAACGACATTAACGCCAAAAGTTTTTTTTTTGTAATGAAGATTTCTAAAATTATTTTGTTTCAGTAAATTTTATCAAACCTCATTGATTTTTTCAAATATTGTTCTGATCAGGAAATTTTTCTAAAATAAAGCTTGCAACGACCACTGCAATTTGAATGTATTTTTTTACAGCCAATGATATCAGGGCATTATTTGCAAACGACAAAAACAATAACAATACAATTTTATACAGAACAAAATAAAAATAGATCAAATTGACTTATTTTTAAAAGTTATCTTTGTTTTTCTTTCCTAAATCAAGATGTATAAATCTCATTTGCTTGCACTCGTTTATATATTTGTTTAATTTAAAAGATCACTTTTTTTTTTTTTTTGGGAGGGTGACCCAGCCGCACATCGTTGATGTCGAAACCTCTAAAACACTGACGCTGTATGGATCTGACTCTAGAATAAATGCACAGTTGTGTGTTATTCATAAGTCCAAAATGTTCAATTATTAATATAAGTCCAAATTTTCATTTGCGGATAACTACCTAACTTGAATTGAATACAAGATTTAAATTAACCTATTGCGAATTGAAAAAGAGACAACCATTTGATCGTCAGAATTCCAGTAGATCCTCGATTCGCAACAATGGTCGATACAATCATAATCCGACAACCGTTTTTTCAACAGATCAACGAATTTAGTCCAATATCATTTCACTATTGATTGATCGAGACTCTATGGAGATTTTGACAAATCAGAATGGTTTTATGCTACTTGAATGAAAATCACCGATTTTGATAGAATTACTAAATTCACTTATTACTGATTTTGTCCCTCAATAACTAAATGCAAAGTATAAAAAGTTGATATTTATAGTTAAAATCCTAAGTTCTACAAAAACTAAATTAAAAAAAACCCGCATCCTAACCTGACACCCACATTAAGATAGGGAAAAATCACATATGTAGGTTCATTGTACAAATGTGATATTTCCACTATCGGAGAACCTCCTAGTTCTCGATGACAGCTTACCGGCCATCGATTAAGCCCTGAGACTGCGTCAAAGTGGGTTCTCGTAGCATGAAGTGGTGTCCATGTGTAAAAATGGAAGCTTCAGCAATATACTGCAAACTTCGATTTTAATTCCACATCGAATCAAATCATACTTCTTGCCAAACAAGCATCAAACCTATGATACTCATTATGACAAAGCCCAGGGTGTTTAATTTAAAAGATCATTATAAAAATAATTTTATAAAAAAATATGTTTGATTTTTTCAACATTTTTTAAACGTTAGTTCCGGCCCGCCACTGCTTCAGAAAAATAAGATCTGGCCGCAGAGCCAAAAGGTTGGGCACCCCTGTCTTATATTAGAGGTTCTATTTTTCTAACAAAAACAAAAAAAAAATGTAATTTAATTGTGTGTCCTCCTTATTTTAAAGTGCGTCTCCTGATCAATATGTTTCCTGATGTGAATGAGCAAAAACAATTTAAAATTGACAACTCTTCATTCTGGAAAAGAACAGTTCATTTACAGGTCCCACGATGTCTAAGCCTTAGGTCAACCTAAGTCAGTGTTTCTCAACCTTTTCCGTTCCAATTCCCCCTTGACTATTTTTCAAGACCCTCACTCCCTAAACCAAATTCGATTTATGATACATCCTCAATCCCCCCCCCCCAAAAATGGTTAAATCTCCCCCCCCCCCCTTTCTCACCGGTTGAGAAACACTGACCTAAGTATTTTATACAGTACAAAAACGGAACACATTGAAGTTGCAAATTTTTCTGCAAAGGAAAAAAATAATGATAATATTACATTTAGGAAGGGGTACATCTTTTATGTCAGCAAGTCAGAAAACATGTGTAATTTTTCCTCTGAAAATGTGTAAGTTCACCACTTTTCTGTTGTAATGTCACCTTTTCAGTCTAAATTGAAGTAAAATTACATCATAAAAGAAGTAATTTTCAACCTTTCAAAATTAAACCTTCCAAATTTACAAATTTATAACTGAGCAATTCTCTACCAAAACCGGAAATGGATTTTATTTGTATTTTTTGATTTGGCTCAAACTTTGTGGGGGCCTTCCCTGTGACCAAATAAGCTATTTTGTGTCATTGGTTCACCCATACAAGTCTCTATACAATTTTGGCTGCTGTCCATACAAAAATGGTATGTACATATTCAAACAGCTGTAACTTTTGAGTGAATTTTCTGATCAATTTGGTGTCTTCGACAAAGTTGTAGGTATTGTTGAGGACAATCGAGAAAAAAATATGTGCACGGAAAAAAAAATTTGCAGATTTTTTATCAACTTTTTTTTCACTAAAACTCAATTTCCCAAAATACGTATTTTTTGATTTTCGAGATTTTTTGATATGTTTTAGGGGACTAAAATCCGCAACTTTTGAGCTATAGAGAAACATGGTCAAAAAATCTGCCGCCAAGTTATGAATTTTTGAAAAATAGTGATTTTTGGAAAAAAATCCAAATTTCATGCAAAAACAAATTTGAAGTTATTTTTTAATGCAAAATTGAATTTGCAATCGAAAACTACTTTACAATTTTTTTGATAAAGGGCTTCGTTTTCAAGATATAGGCACCGAAAGTTTGATTTTAGCAAAATATTTGCAGTTTTTCGATTTTTAAAAATAGTGACCATGAGCGACCATCTCTAAAAATATTTTTTTTGAAAAGTTCAGAAAATTTGCTATGAAATTGTCTAAGAGACATTGAAGATTGGACCTCGGGTTGCTGAGATACAGCCGCTTTAAGAAAAAGAAACACGAAAATTGAAGCTTTCTAAGTCTCACCAAAACAACCCATCATTTTCTAATGTCGATATCTCAGCAACTAATGGTCCGATTTTCAATGTTAATACATGAAACATTCGTGAAATTTTCCGATCTTTTCGAAAAAAATATTTTGAAATTTTTTAAATCAAGACTAACATTTTAAAAGGGCCAAACATTGAATATTACGCCCATTTAAAATGTTAGTCTTGATTTAATTTTTTTCAAAATATTTTTTTCGAAAAGATCGGAAAATTTCACGAATGTTTCATGTTTTAACATTGAAAATCGGACCATTAGTTGCTGAGATATCGACATTAGAAAATGGTGGGTTGTTTTGGTGAGACTTAAAAAACTTCAATTTTCGTGTTTCTTTTTCTTAAAGCGGCTGTATCTCAGCAACCCGAGGTCCAATCTTCAATGTCTCTTAGACAATTTTATAGCAAATTTTCTGAACTTTTCAAAAAAAATATTTTTGGAAATGGTCGCTCATGGTCACTATTTTTAAAAATCAAAAAACTGCAAATATTTTGCTAAAATCAAACTTTCGGTGCCTATATCTTGAAAACGAAGCCCTTTATCAAAAAAATTGTAAAGTAGTTTTCGATTGCAAATTCAATTTTGCATTAAAAAATAACTTCAAATTTGTTTTTGCATGAAATTTGGATTTTTTTTCCAAAAATCACTATTTTTCAAAAATTCATAACTTGGCGGCAGATTTTTTGACCATGTTTCTCTATAGCTCAAAAGTTGCGGATTTTAGTCCCCTAAAACATATCAAAAAATCTCGAAAATCAAAAAATACGTATTTTGGGAAATTGAGTTTTAGTGAAAAAAAAGTTGATAAAAAAATCTGCAAATTTTTTTTTCCGTGTACCTATTTTTTTCTCAATTGTCCTCAACAATACCTACAACTTTGCCGAAGACACCAAATTGATTAGAAAATTCACTCAAAAGTAACAGCTGTTTGAATATTTACATACCATTTTTGTATGGACAGCAGCCAAAATTGTATGGAGACTTGTATGGGTGAACCAATGACACAAAATAGCTTATTTGGTCATAGGGAAGGCCCCCACAAAGTTTGAGTCAAATAAAAAAATACAAAAAATAAAAATGGTCGAAATCGGCCGATTTCGTAGGGAGTTGCTCAACTGTGTAAATTTGTCTTGCCGAATCAATAAAAAAGTTTAGTTAAATTACATTTGGGAATGTTACATCTGGGAATGAAGACAGATTTGTGTTACATTACTTCTAAAATTGTTTGAATTTACATCATTTTATGTGTTATTTCACATATTACACATTAATTGATTTAAAATTTAATCTATATTTCGAAAATACACTTTTTTATTTGGATTGAAACGTACGTGAAGTACGTGAAGGCCAAATGGTAATTACTTTAGAGCTGATAATATTACAAAATCACTCACTCAATAAAAACAATCTGTCTGGGAAGAAACATAAAACATGGGAATATCCAGAGTTTTTTTTTTTTGAAAACGTCATATAAACATATGAAACACAATAGCTTATAGGACCTTTAAAAAAAAACTCTAAATATTCATTTTTTTTTCCTTTTTTGATATTCCAAATGAAAAAAATCAAATCGGATAATCGAATCACGAAACAAAAAAAAAAACTTTTTTGATTGTCAAGCTTACGTATGAACCATAAACCATTCTAAAGTGATTTAGAAATTTTAGATCCAAGATGACGACCAAAATAGCAGTGTTGAAAGATTGAGCAAATGCATTTGGTAATTTTATAGTTTATCAACCATTCAAATTCGACTGAAATGTAATCGTATATAGAGCTCGAATTTCATATTAAAATAAGGAAATAAAAATGAATTTAGTTTTTTAGTTTTATGTTAGGATTAGTTGTTAAAGTATTTTTTTCTTTTTTACTCAGAGTCCATACAAAATTTAAAAAAAAAAATAAGTAGATAAAACGAACGTCATCAGTTAATAATAAAACGTAAAGAACAACAAAGATGAAGAGCATTTAGCCATACCACTTAAAATGTAAAAGAAATGTTATTATTATAAGCATGCTCAATAAAAAAATATTTAATTAAAAAAAATCGGATAATAAAAAATACGATGTTTTGTTCATGATTCGATTACTCGAAGTTCCTTTGAAACCAATAATCGAAACACTTGCAAAGTCGAGTCGGGACTATACATTTTTTGAAATGGTTTATGATATCGATTTGTGTTGGACGGAAATTCAAATTTGGCGCCTCTTTAGTCATTTTGAAAACTAAACCGAGATAAGCTCTGTTCCAGTACAAAAAGTTCATCATGACATTTGATGCAAAAACTAGGTGGAGAAAATTATTCTTTCAAACGTTACAAGTAATGTTTAGCGTAATTAGACTAAAATAAGACCTGGGCGGTTTCTGGATTCTTTCCCCTATTTGATACGAATTGTGTTTTCAATTCATTGTGCTTTTGATCGCAAAACGAACGTCTGGCAATCTCTGAAACTCTGAAATTCCGTGAGGAACAAAAAGTTGCCGCACGTCTTTATTGTTTGTCAATATTTCGCTTGGCATACCATTTAATAACTAATTTATAATACGCAAGATAAAATCACGTCACTTATTTGTATCGAGCCCCACACTTTAACTGCGCACTCTTTGGCCGGGCAGAACGTGAGCGCACTGCAGAGAATGCAATTAATCGACACCGCAAGCATCAGCAGAATGGTTTTAGCCCCATCGATTTTTTTATATACCTGTGAGTTAGTCATACTGTCGTCGTCGCCGTCGCCGTACTGGCAATCGTCGTTATCGCTGCTGTCTTCCACGTGCCGCCGCCGGTCTCCGCCAGTACCACGTGGCGTCTGATGCAGCTGCTCCGGGTCACTCAAGCTGAGACCACCTCCGGCGCCACCAGTCTCCAGCAGGGCACGCCACTTCTCCGCAAACTCGTTCCGTATCGCTTCAAACTTTTTCGATGATTTTTAAAGGTGAAATGTAACAACGCAAAATTAACTATTGTGGACGGTTGTGAAAAATCAAACAAGCTTTCATAACAAGCTAACACTACTGAATTCTACAAAACAATCGATCCTTTCTTGCTCTATCACAGAAGAAAAACAACACTTGAAATCACCCCTTAACTTCAATTTACAGCACCTTTTGTTCAAATAAAGTTAGAGAAAAAAAACACGACACAAATTTAGCGTGGTGGGTGGTGAAGATGACCAATTTTCCAAGCTTTCTTCTGCAGTGATGACTCAAGCCAACACCACCGATTAGGGTCGGCTACAACCCCGTGTGCTGTACCGATTCCACTCGAGCTGCATCAGGTTAACTGAACATAATAATACTGTCAGGAACGTAAAGTAATCTGAAATAAAAGGAAATAAAAAAGAAAATTAAAATAAAGCAAAAAAATGGGTGAATATTAGTAAGGTGAACTAAACATAAAAAAAAACTAATCATAAATAAAACACAAGACATAAAACCAAAAAACCTGTACTAAAATAAATTTCGTAACACTGGTTCGCAAACCACAACCATTTCACAACGATGTCACATAATTGGTGGACGTTAAAAAAATGTGTTATGCTCGCTACGCTTGGAACTGGACCGTCGTCGTCGTCAATTTTGTCTTTCCGCTCGGAATGAAATTGAAGTCGAAAAAAACATTGCGCGCGGTCCCATTAAAATGTCAACTCAGCGATCGCCGCCACTCTGTTTAACGGGCCTAACGTGATGGCGTTCGGTGATAAAATACACAGAAAAAAAATGATGGTAATATTCATCAGGAAATGGTGACAGATTTTGTGGCAAAATAAATGATAAATTTTACCCCAGAAAATGATGAATTTTCATCAGTTTTTGATGAATATTCATCAGGTTCACATTTTTACACATTTTTTATGTAATATTACTCAAAAAAAGAGGTTATATTCAACCTACCAAATTTTCAACATTCCAAAATTCAACTTTTTTTTTCTGTGTAGTGCAATTTGACGAGTTTCAAAACAGGGAAGTTTTGGAAAGATTTTGAGGTTTTTTTTTAAATATGAGGTAAGTTGAAAATAGTTAAAAATAAGGCAGAATAAGTCATTCCGAAATTGTAATCGCACGATGGTATTCTCAAAATCAACTACTGTTTAATGCTATTGCAAATATTTTTCAAAGTTTTTGAGCAAAAAATATTTTTTCAAGTAACTTTGAGTGCAATCAGCTGAATCAAAAACTTAAAAAGGTATTCCCCTGCATTTATATTCAAAAAATTAAAAAAAAACTGATTCAAAAATATTTTGAGTTTTAGTGAATTTTCGATGCACAGTAACTACCCACCATTGAAAAAACGGCTAATATCCACTTTTGACAAAAACGAGATATTAGCACCAGGTGGTAGAGAATGTTGTAACGCATCTTCTGGAACTTGAATTTCATTGAAATAGTTTTTCGACTTGGCTGCCGATGCGAAAAACCAAACGGCTAATACTCTTATGGGAAAATGCCTTGACGGAGATTTTGTGACAAACACTAAAACGTGTTTTTCTCGGAATACTTGATTTGGCATAATAGTCGAATTTTCAATTATGGGCAGCAGTACCTAACAATTTTTTTTTTTCCACAAAAAAAAATATTTTCGCTAAAGCTAAGATTATGTAAACTAATGATTGCAATCCGATTGTGCTTTTTGTTTCTCCCCCCCCCCTTGACTTCGATATTTTTTAAACAAGTTCCTCCAAAAAAAAAATCAGAAAAATATCCATAGAAAAAACTATTTTTAAATGACCGACATCAGGGGTCTAGGAGGGGGGGGGTGAGATTGGGTCGTACATATCGAAATTTGTATGGCCCAATCTCACCCCCCAGACCCAATGTCACCCCTGATGACGGTAGCAATTAATCGTTTTGAAAACAGAACACCTTGTTTGTTTTTGTGAAATTCGATTGGTTGAATGTTTTGCAATTAATTGAAATGCGTGAAAAATAATGAACAAAGCGATTGTGGGTGGCTGTTGTGCTGATTTTTCGATGGCGCATGATAGTGCTCAGTATCTTTGAAGAATTATCATCAAGGAACATGGTGAGGATTTTCCAATTACATATTTTTATATTGTATATTTTATTTATCATGTATTATTATATATCATCACACTTGACATATTCTACACAACTAATGCAACCATAAATTGGAGCGTTTGGTACGGTATGTCCACGCATCCTTCCTCCCCTGTAGATTCTTTGAAATGTGATCCGTTCTCAGAATCCTCTCTGCGGTAAACACAACGCAGTAGGGCTGGCCGCTTTAATTTTTGGACTACATTTTCGGGTGTTCTCGGATGTACTGCAATTATTAATACTGACAAGAAAAGTGCTTGGGGCGTTATCTAATCACAAGGCTTTCCAGCATGCTTTCATCGGACTAGCTGCGTTTGTGTTAGATTAGATTAGAAAACAGAACACCAGTAAAAAAAACATTTTCGATAACTTGATCCCAAAAAGTTTTTATTTTTGGATATTTCGCAAGGCATGATAACAGTTAAGTTGCATTAAATAAAAATGCAAATTTCCTTTTTTTATAATTTATGGTTGTACGTTCTTTTCCGAACGCCTGTCACAAAATTAAAAAAAAACTTGAGAGTGTCACATTTAAATAAAATTGTAGACGGTGGGTTTTGTGCCTATTCGAGAGTGGCGAATTTAGCGATCCAACTCGAACGAGCTTTTACCACCCAGTCCATTAAGACAGATAAATGTCGGATGGACAATAAAATAAAAATAACAAATAACAAATAAATTTTGAGGATAAAAATAGAACATATAAATTTGGAAATGAACAAAACATTATAATGAATTTAAGTACACATTATGATTATTTTTTAATGATTCTTTTTCTTAGACTTTTGTTGTGTCTTTGCCTATGTCCTTAAAATCAAATCATTTTTTTTATTGTTATGGGATAGATCGTGAAAACGGCTCAGGATTTCCACGAATCTAAGGAAATTAAAGTAGAAAAATACGAATATTATCAGTAGTTTCTGAAATTATCATTTTTAAACTGACATCACAAATTATCACGAAATCCTCGATCAACTTTTTTTCAACTTGAAAGATTATGCAATTTAATTTTAAACTTTTTAAACATTCTGATTTTTGAGTTCAAAGATTGGAACTAAATTTAACTCTTAAGGAAATAATATATTTTCATGAAAACAATGGTTTTGATACCAATGTATTTTTTGGTTAAATACAAAAAAATATAAAAAATATTCATATTTTTTAAACTTCAAACTTTTGGTAAAATTCACTGAATTGAACGCTTTTAGTTGCAATAGATCCAGATTTGTCTCTATTTTCATCTGTATGTAGACGGAAAAATATGGTCTAATTTTACCGGAGATATTCCGGATTCCCAGCCTTCGATGTGGGTTTTTGGTCAAGAAAATAAAAAAAATGCACAGAACAATGCCGGAAATGTATAAAACTTGAAGGAATCACCCTAATACATCAAGCTACAAAAATAAATGACATGGTCTAGTCCTATGAGCCACCGAAGCCGGTTCTAAATGGCCAAAAATACTAACAAATCTGAATCTATTGTGACCCGAAGCGTCCATTTTTGAAATTTCTTCTAAAAATCTATTTCTCAACATTACGCACAAAAAAAAGTTGAATTTTGGAAGATTGAATTGGTTTTGATTGAATATTACCTCGTTTTTAAGTATTTTACCTTAGAAAATGCCTAAAAATGTTAAATTCAACAGAAAGTGATGAAAATTTCACCACTTCCTGGTGTAAAAATAACTTTTTGCAATTCCGTCGTGAAACTAATTACATTTCCTGTCATTCTTGAACGACGAAATAGCCTACTTTTCTGTACCAAAAATAACAGAATCGAATAGCAACACTTTTCAAAATAAATGCTCTTCTTTTAAGCAATGGAATGGGTCGAAAAGTAACACTTTTCAACATTTTTTCGATTTAAACGATTTATTGACAAAATACATGAAAATTTGACTTAAAATTTCACTCATTGGGCGTTTATCGGAATTGCAAAAAATGTTGTAAGGAACTCGTTGCAATACTTGATTTTTTCAGCACTCTTCGTATTTATCCAACTCGGTGAACCTCGTTGGATAAATGTACGACTCGTGCTGAAAAAAACCTCCTTTTGCAACTTGTTGCATAAACTACTGTTTTCAAATTTGTAATATTTATTTTGCTTGAAATTTGAAATTCAGTAATTTTTATTGCTCTTCCCCTTCCCCTCCGCTCGACCTCAATCAGGGTCAAGGAACACAAATTCTAAGTAAACAAAATGTTTAAAAAAAAGTCGCATTATTTTGAAACATGACACCATCTGTTTTTTTTTTGTTTAGACACGTTAAGTTAGGTTGTACCACTAAACCGTCTTCCCAAGGAAGTCGACCCTCGCCTTCATCTTCGTTGCCGATATCTCGACATAATTGACAAATTTCGATTAATGCAATCCGATGAAACATTATCCAACAACTACGGTTGAGTTCATCACCGGAGATAGGCAGCCTTTTCCGCGGCTGCTTTAATCACTTCTACTATTTTGGCTTAAAGTTTTCATCGCTCGTTGTTTGTTTTTTCTCTCTCTATCTTTTGCTCAACCTGTTGCCATAGAGCTCTATGTACAAAGTCAGACAGTAGGAGCATTAAATTGGTAATGAACGTCGAACAGTATGTGTCGAATGTTTTCTATTATTATGATCCTGACCTAACAACTGATCTCAACTGTACCGATTTTTTCACTATCATCCCAAACTGCCCCCCTGCGTCTGGTTTGCCGTTTTATTAGCTTTTTTTTACAGAAATAAACAACAACACCAAAATCGCCATAATCACGTGGCTGGTTTGGCCTACAGAGCCCAAGCGTTTATAACGGGCTATTATCGGGCACTTTGCTGGAACGCCTGTAGTCTCACCTGTCCGGATTGTGGCGGGGAGATTTCAAGACATTAACCCGGTGTGCCTGCTGCTCACCTTTCTCCGGCGGTTCGAAAATTTGGGCTAATCAGTTGGGAGCATTTTTTTTTCTTCTTCTTATTGGGCTGGTTTAACTAGTTGATTTCGCGAAAATAATAGGCTACTGGGTATGGTATCTGACTGAAGCTATAAAGAGATTTTATTTTATTTATATGCGCCACAGGTTGAACGAAAACGTCAGATAGCCAACTCTGCTAAGCTTTATCGAAAGAAAGTGAATGCAATAAAATTGATTGGCGATAAAATGGTAGGCAATTTCGTGAATTAGCTTTGGAAACAGAACGGATGGTTGGGGTAGACGAGTATCGGTACAAGAAGGGTTCAACGTAAATATAATAAACAGCATAAGGAATATCGTAATTTTGTATGCAATTTGCTGTTGTAACTGAACTTACACAAGAGTTCTGTTTTAAAATTTAGTGTTTTTTTAACAAGTTTGTAGTGCAGGTCTTCCGCCGCAGTGCTCCAAGGACATTACCTCCGTTTTTGCGTCTTTTTCAACACAACACACGGGCTACAAAATTCACAAAATATTGATCCATTTCGTATTTATATCCCCGGGACCCGCATTTGGCAAACTCCTCTCGTGTCCTTGCTTGACGACAACAGAACTTAGAGCCTCTGACTAAGGAAGGGGGAGACACGATAAAGTCTCATTATGTCGCCGGCTTTACCAGAGAGTGTCTACCACTAAACTCTTGGCAGCATCGTCATCAGCGGCAGCAACCACAGCAACAACAGTAAGCGGGATAACGTTCCGGGTTTTATCGGACTTGTATGTCATTGCAGAGAGGACATAATGGTGTCAACTCTAGAAATTAGCTCACTTGGAATGTGGATCATTTGAAAAAAAAAAACAATTTTAGCTTTATTTCTTAAAAGGAAATCTTAGAAATTTCACAGCTTATTTCTGCAATGTTTTCTCTGTTAATTTCTCGCCACGTTTTGTAAGTTTTTTTCCGACCAGCACAAAACAGCAAATTTCGGGTATAAATATTACGGTTCCATTCTGAGAAACCAGGCGTCTCCATGGATTCAATATGAGAAGGGGAGATTAAATGCAGGTGCTTGGTTTTTTACAATGATTCTATAGAATATATACCAAAAAGACGACTAGTTTCGGTTGAACCGTTCCCCCAAAAGCTCAAATCAGGAACATTTACACTACATAACTCAACATCACATGATACACGTTCCACGTCAGCAGCGTCAGGGAAGCTCATCAAATATAGATGACTTGTCGGCTGGATGCTGGCGCACGTTCGTCCAAGAAGCCTTTGCCGTCTGGATCGGGTATCCGTGATCCGGATGACTGCACAAGCGATAACTCGTCGTGGTTGTGCTTTGCAGCCGCACGTAGGATTTCGACGAATCTTGGAAAAAGCATTTGAGCAAGTCTCCATTAGCAAGTTAGGATTTTTTTTAAATTGTGTTTTTTATTGAAAAAATAGAATTCTTACCCAAAATATTGATAATTTGACCCTTTTGAAATGATAGTGTTGATTCCAATTTTTTCCAAATATTTGTTTTCGAAAAAATATAAAAAAATATAAGTTCTTGTCCCCTAAAACATTTAAAAAAATTTCAAAAAGACGATTAGGAAATTGTTTTTTTTTGTTAAAAATTTAAATTTTCAGTTCTTGTCCCCTAAAACATATCAAAAAATTTCAAAAATGAAAAAAAACGTTTTTTGTAAAAAAAATAGTCAATTTAACAAGATTTAAATGTTTAGTTCCTGTCGCCTCAAACACCCCTCTAAAAAATAAATAAATTTAAAAAATGCGGGTTTTAAGAAACTGTAATTTGAAGCCCAAATAAAATTAATTTAAAAAATCGGCCAATTTTTTCCCCTTGTACCTATTGTTTCTGAATATTTTTCATCAATACCAATATTTTTGCCGAAAATATTAACCTGGCCATGTTCGCATAAATGTTCCATATGCAAAAACAGCAAACTGAGAAAAACGAAGATTGTGTTTTTATTGAAAAAAATTAATTCTTACCCAAAATATTGATTATTTGGCCCTTTTGAAATGATTGTGTTGATTTCAAAATTTTCAAAATATTTGTTTTCGAAAAAATATATTTTCGGAAATGGTCACTCATTGGCACGATTTTAAAAAATCCTGAAACTGCAAATTTCTTATTCAACATCAAACTTTAAGTCAGTATCTCCAAAACGGTGCACCTTGACAATTTTTTTTCTTTTGCAAATTCGATTTTACATTAAAAACTGTTTTTTTTTTAAATTTTTTAATAAGTTCTTGTCCCCTAAAACATATCAACAAATTTCAAAAATTTCAAAAAGACAAATAGGAAATTGTTTTTTTTTATTAAAAACTAAAATTTTCAGTTCTTGTCCCCTGAAACATTTTTTTTTTTTTTTTAAAAAAGAATAGTTAATTAAACAAGATTCAAATGTTTAGTTTTTGTCCCCTCTAACACCCCTCTAAAAAAATGAAAAAAATGCGGGTTTAAGGAAACTGTAATTTCAAATTTACTGTAATTACTAATTTGAGACCCAAATAAAATTAATTTTAAAAATCGACCGATTTTTTACCTTGTACCGATTGTTTCTGAATATTCTTCATCAATACCAATATTTTTGCCGAAAATATAAATTTAACATTAATATTATTATTTTTAATATTTTTTGAGACCTATCAAAAAAATTCTTTAAAAATACAGATTTTCGAATATTTACGTACAACTATTGTATGGACAGCTGCAAAAATTGTATGGAGACTCGTATGGGTGAACAAATGGTATAAAATGGCTTCTTAATCATAGGAAATACCCCACAAAGTATGTTAGTAGCTTTGTATGAAGTGTGGCAACATGGCACGGAATTATATGGTTATTTTCAACTATCTCAGATTTGCCAGCAAGTTTACCAGTATCTGTGAAAGACATCATATGAAAAGTAGCACAAAATGACGCCTTTCACTCAAAGTGTCCCAAAATCTGCTTGCGCCAACACAGCACAACCTCATCGGAAGCTGGGAGCTGGGAGTCGAAAGGTGGTAAATGCTAATTTTGTATTCCAGTGCCACAACGTTCATCAACTGAATACCTTCGTAGGAGGTGTTGACAGGCCTCAGCCATGGGCTGTTTTTCATCTCATTATCCTAAAAAGGATGCGCGGAGCGTCCTTTTGGGACGTGCAAAGGGTTGCTCTGCGTCTACTTCCGCTCAGTTAATAATCGCGGCATAAAAAGGGGGATGACAATGTGGGTGGGATGGTTGAGTGATTTTTTATGGTTGGAGTCATCATTATTACCCATGTGTATTTGTTTGAGAAATTTTGAGCCATTTTTGATGATTTCATAAAACAGTTTGTACTCGATAATGTTCAGGTTCACGAATCTCGAAATAAATGATTTTCTATTTTTATAATTTAGTTCGATTGGCATTCAACAACTGGTTATAACAGCATCATAGCGCTTAGGAACATTTTTGGACATATTTAAGCTCAGCGTACAACAATTGGAACATTATTTTAAAACAAACTGAATTAGCCAAAGATTTGACAGTCTGAAGATAATGTTGACAAGGGCTTTGGATAATCGAGAACGGCCTGTAATTATGTTACTGTCTTTCTTTGTTGTCCAATATCTCAAATATTTTAAGATTTTTTAAGGTAATATTTTGGATCGCAAATCACGAATACGATTCTTATACTGCTTAAAGTGTTCTGGAATTTTCAAATTATTTTAATCCACAAAACAACGAGCTGTCGGACTCTGGTCTTGCTAAAGATCTAGCCCGGTCACCAAACTCTTCGTAACCACACTCCCAGAGTTCTCCTTCTCCTCCTCCACCATCGTCTTCGGCAATGGCATTGCAAAAGCTGGGTGCAGTTTGGCGACTTTCACCTGCTGGTGTTTCGATAGCTATCGAGCGATAAGAAACGGTTCAATCGTCGGGGTCTCGGCGGGAAATTGATCCAAACCAGCCACCAGCACCTGCTGCCGCTCCAGCAAACTACCTGTCCCGCGTTTTTTGTTTGGTTTTGCTGATTTTCTTTGCTAAACTCAGACTTAGGCAGTGTGGGGACTTCCTGATTTTTCCCCACTCTCTGGGGAGACCTGTCGGAGGCGCGCTTGTCGAGGCGACAGGTCTCGTTTGGAGTGACATTTTAAGCGCTTCCGTTTTGGCCTGTTAAAGCCGTTGCGCCATCATCGCCGCTAAAGGGCTCTTTGGTCGCGTTAGGTGACAGAAGAGGAAAAACTAGTAACACAGTGCGCAGTTATCTAATAATAATGTGGAATAGCGATTTTTCTGGTGTCATTACACTCATGCACTGGATTGGTTCCTCGTTTATAAAGTAATTTGGAAAGCCAAATTATAAATTGATTTCAAATTCTGTTAAAAAAATATTTCAAAGCATGACCAATTTAGAAATCAGTAGGTTTATTTGAGGGTTTAATTTGGATTGATTTTTTTAATAAAATTATGAACCTAAGAGCGAGTTTTTCACCAATGTGTAACAGGTCGTATCGAGGTGCTCCGATTTGGATGAAACTTTCAGCGTTTGTTTGTCTATACATGAGATGAACTCATGCCAAATATGAGCCCTCTACGACAAAGGGAAGTGGGGTAAAACGGGCTTTGAAGTTTGAGGTCCAAAAAACCTAAAAAATCTTAAAATTGCTCGCATTTCCGTAAAACTTCATCAATTCCAACTCTCTTAGATGCATTCGAAAGGTCTTTTGAAGCACTTCAAAATGTGCCATAGACATCCAGGATTGGTTTGACTTTTTCTCTTAGCTTTTGCAAATTACTGTCAAAAATGGATTTTTTTAAAACCTTAATATCTTTTTGCAACAGCCCTTTGTCGTAATACTACTAACTTACGTGAAATTGTCCGAGGATTCCGAATATGACAAAATTGAGACCAAAAAGTGCCGCTATGGCGGCCTACAGGGCAAAAACTAACGTTGTAAAATGTTTGTTCTAGAAAAATCGAAAAACTATGAGAAAAACTGCGATTGGCCAAAAAGTTAATACCGTAGGCTTATAGTCCATGTAATTACCTATCTTTTGACCTATGGGAGTATGGGTGTTGGAGGCTGTTGCAAAAAGATATTAAGGTTTTAAAAAAATCCATTTTTGACAGTAATTTGCAAAAGCTAAGAGAAAAAGTCGAACCAATCCTGGATGTCTATGGCACATTTTGAAGTGCTTCAAAAGACCTTTCAAATGCATCTAAGAGAGTTGGAATTGATGAAGTTTTACGGAAATGCGAGCAATTTTAAGATTTTTTAGGTTTTTTGGACCTCAAACTTCAAAGCCCGTTTTACCCCACTTCCCTTTGTCGTAGAGGGCTCATATTTGGCATGAGTTCATCTCATGTATAGACAAACAAACGCTGAAAGTTTCATCCAAATCGGAGCACCTCGATACGACCTCTAGAACAAACCGAGCAATATTTACAAATACTGCCTCTTAAATATACTTGACGAGCCAATTAGAGTTGCATGGAGAAACGTGAGAAAATATTTTTTTACAAAAGAAGGACAACAATAACTTAAAGAGAAAAATTTGCTTATTTGCGAAGCATCGGTTTCAATTACGTTTAAATAAATTATGCAAGCTTTTTATAACATAGGTATGTAGAGTTTTTTTATTTCATTATTTTTTAAAAGGCACAGCGAACCATTTTTTTATTTTGATTTTGAAAATTTTGAAATACCAAATATCTTCGCGGTAACCTCGACGAAAAAAAATCCAAATTTGTTGACAATAAACTATATTTTTCTGCAAATAAATTATTTTCTGGAATTAGCTTTTTTGGGATTATAATTTTTTATATGGATTAGAAATTTTTATTTGGATTAAATTGTCAAAATTGAGATGGAAACACATTTTTCTGACAATTGAAAATATTAGACTTGATTTAAAAAAATGTGAAAAAACAAACAAGATTTAGATTTTTATGGCACAGTGCACACCACCAAAGATTTGCCGAGTTACAGTTAATTGAAAGATGAAGACCAAGAAAAAAAATATTTTTTTGCAGAAATAGAACTTTGAGAACCTTTTTTTAAGCAACCAGTTGTCCGATCAATAAAGGTAAAAGTTAGAGTTGCTAGAAATTTTCTCACCGGTTTGAATTTTGTTGTTGATGAATGCTTCTCCTTTATAAGTTGTTTTGAAATTACACAAAATTAAACATTTTTTCGAAAAATTTCCCCTGAACGTGCCATCAGCTTAAAAATAGTGCAATTTATAAAAAAAAGTCACATTCGAATGAAAATTTGATTTTCAATTATTTATGTTAGACATTTTGTTCAAAAATCATCATTTTTCAATAAATTATAACTCCAGTACTAGGGTTTCCACCGTACTGAACTGCAGTGCCTTTTGTACATAAATAAAATTTAAAAAAATCAGAAATAAAAAAGCGTATTTGAATCAAAAAATCAAAGAAATGTTGGCAAAACGTTGAAAATTATTTAATAGCTATATTACATATTATTTAGAAAATAAAAAGATTTTTATTTATAATAATGATGATGTGTGTGTAACAAATGTGTTTCTATTTCAATCCATTTCAAGTTTCACGTACTTTTTTCCTAAAAAAAATCAGAACCATTTGATTTTTTTAGAAGGGTACACTTGCCCCACTTGAATAAGACTTATTTATTGCTATCTTTTAAAAATACTTATAATGAATTATAATTCATAATAAGTGCAAGTCATTGGTAGAAACACTACACATCAAGAAAAAATCCAATTTTTTTAAATGAACTGAAAGATAAACTCGCCATACGTTGTGCTTTCTAAATCAAATAAGAAACAAAAATTAACAATAGGTTGCTTCAGGAACAATGTTGTCATAAAACGAAAAAATCGAAAAAATAATAAAATCGTTTAGAACTCGCGATTTGCGATTTACTGAAAAATTCCAGTTTTCATACAAAATATCTTATTTAGCTCTAAAACATTCAAAAAACGCTTTCAGATTGCCAAAATTTTAACTTCAATTCATAGTTAAGGGTCCCACCAATAATGTTCTGCATTCGGATTGATCGAGGTAGGGATTTGTAGATATTGGAGAAGTCAAACTTGAAAAGTGTTTTTGAAATAATCTTCAAGCTTTCAAAATTTGTTCAGGGAAAAAAGCAATCTTTATATTAAAAAAGAATTAAATCATAAATAACACGAATGTCACACCGGACGATACGAACTCATTTAGAAACATCAAAGGCCTTGAAATCTGCATTATCGATCGAGATTTTCCAAAGAGTTAGTCATCCGGTCCAGAGCCATACTCAGTATAAAGTGTTGTGGACTATACACAGCGGTTCGTTCCAGCTGCAGCAGGCAGGCCCATCCCGGCCAACTGCCAGCCAGCGTTCAAGGACTGGCACATTTCCGCACGTATCCAGCAGAATGACTATTTGGAGCACCACTACGTAATGAGTTGATGTCCCTATTTTCGTCCTAATAGGTCCAAAATTGGGTCAGTTTTTAAAATACTAGAAACTTTGAAACTGTCTCTGCTTTGGACCCAAAATAGCGGCAAACACTCTTAACCAGACTGCAAAAGTTGTCCTCCCGATGCGGCGTCCATCGTCGATGCAGTCATCAGCATTAGCCCCAACCAGCAAACAATGTACCAACACTAGCGCTTTTTCCCCTCCCGGTGCCACAAAACCTCGGTGATAGAGCAAGAAGAACGCAACAAAAAAGGATCACATGCACTTTCATTCTCTTTTGTCGCTGCATTTCTTCGTCATCACATACAAACTCTTAACTATATGTATGTACGTTAACGAAAGTAAAACAAAAAATAAATCTACAGAAATTAAGGCCACAGGGAAACGAGAACAACTTTGCCGTTTTCGTTGTCTCTTCTTCGGGGATGCAACAGAACAGGAAAATTTGCACAAAAAAGGACACCATCAGGTAAAACCAGAGACACATACACTACTCATATTTGCTTCTTTTTTTATTTTTCCCAATTTGCTCTCGTGTGCACTTCACTCCTGTGCGGAATTTCCTGTGCTGGCCCTCTTTTTTTCTCTCTGTCTATCAGTGATGTCTAATCTATGGTATAACTAACTATAATTGGTGTCTGTGTGTAATGTGTGCAGCGAAATTCCAACAATCTGTCGCCAGCAGTACGTGTCTTTGTGTATTTGTGTTAAGATCTTCTTGAAGAACTTTTCGACACAGATGTGCAACAACAATCTTTCCTTTGCTGGAGTGCTCCCTTTGAATTTTGAGATAAAAAAAAACTATTTAAAAGACGGACACAAAACACGCTGCAATCTAGAATTGCAGTCTAAGATTTAAAGAAATAGATTAGTTCAAAGATTAAGGTAAACTGATTCAAACAAACGCACTTTCGCCTTTTTTCTTCCTCTTGGGGGGGAAACTCCTTTTTCCTTTAAACCACCCCCAAAAACTGGCTTGGGGAAAGCGAGGGTGGGGACGAGCACGCACACACACACTGGCACACTCCTGTTAGTCACTGCCGTAGTAAAAATTTATAGTATTTTCCTGCGTCAGGATATTTACAAACTAATACACAGACAGCACAGGCTGGCAGGAAACAGCACGCACGAAGAAGAGTAGAGAAAGTCGACCGACCGAACCGAGTTTGCGAATTGGACTGAAGTGCCGAGGCGAAGAGCAAACGCTGGGACTGGGAGCGAGCAACATGTGCTTTTTGCACGACGAGCATAACTTCTCTCGCTCGCGCTCTCTCTCACGGGATCTTCTTCTCTTGTTCGATGTTTGATTGGAAACGGCAGCTGCTGTGGTGCGGATTTTATGCTGCGAGAGCATAAGAAATGATGGTTCGAGAATTTTGTGGTTGAAAAGACCGGTAAGAGAGAAAATCAGAGTTGCAAAATATTGGTTTAAATACCATATTAAAAAAAAAAAAACAAGATTATAGAGGTATATTTCAACACATTTTGAAATTTGAGCTATAATCAGACTTATTCACAAACAATTAAAATTGGTCTGAGCCACCACGCGCCTCCACGCATAGTTTGTTATAATGGGAGCCATTTTTTTTGAAAATCCCAATTTTCACCGATAGAATATTTTGAATTTTCAGAATATTACTTTCTTATTTGTCAAATTTGTTTCCCCCATAAAGTTTGGCAGAATTTTGATCAACTGAAATTTCAGTAAATAATTCAGTAATTTGTAATTAATTGAGATGAATTACTGAAATATCAGTAAAATTTATTCAAAACAATTGAAATTTTAGCAAAAGAAATGTCACTTTCTTTTGCTTACAATTAAGTATTTTTGTTTTGTCATTTTTTCATGACGATCCAGCAATCGTTTTTAGTATTTCAGTTAATCAGTTAGATTTGGATTTTCTTATCATTAAAAATGTTTCCAATGCTGTTATTGATACATTTTTTCTCAAATCAATTTTGAAATTGAACAACCGATTGTCCGAAGTTCGATTATCCGAAGGTTTCTGAGGATGGTTTTTTCTCATTTTTAACAACAAATTCTAGTTCAGCGACACCATGTTCAAATTTAGTGGTTGATTACTTTGTTTTTGCAAATTATTTTACGATTTTTTTTATTAAAACTTTGTCCTTACATTTCCTATGCAAGCAACTTTGCATCATTAGTTCTTCCGTACAAGTCTCCATACAATTTTGCGGGCTGGTCGTACAAAAAGGCACGTAAATATTTGAAAATCTGTAACTTCAGATGGGATTTTCTGAATGTTTTGGTGTCTTAGGCAAAGTTTTATGATTATGATTAGGACTTTTTAGAAAAAATAGATGCACGGAAAAAAATCCTGACTTTTTAATTGATTTCATTATTGCTAAATTGACAAATACGTATATTTCTAATTTTCGAGAAAAAGTTAATCTTTTACGCTAGAGTTTAGGATGGTGCAAAATCTAGTACCGGAGAGATGATTTTTTGCTTTTTTTTATTTAAAAAAATGTCAAACAAAAGTTCAAACATTATTTTTAGATGCAAAATCAAATTTGCAATCGAAAATTGTTTAACACATTTTTGATAAAGTGCACTGTTTTGAAGTTATTTGCATTTTTTTTTTATTCTTAACTTATTTTTATTAGGTCCGTTTAGGTGCTGTGACCAGGTTAGGACCGAGGGACGGTTTATAATAATTTAGAATACATTAAAAAAAACTCATTTTCCGCCGTATTTGCCGAGCATGTAACTGACGAGTCTCAACTGGTCCACGCGGCTCTTGCAGGTCTGGAACCTGGCGTAGTTATTTGCATTTAAAGATGAAAGATTTCGAAAAAAAAATCATCTTAGTACAATTTAAAAATACTTCATAAAAAAATATTAACGCCAAATTGCAAAATGCTAGTTTTACTTCAAGTTTTTGAAATAAAACTATTTAAAATTTACCCCCAAAATAAGGAGGCAGGAAAAAAAAATACTGAAATTCAAATTTTCATTGGAAAACGCTAATAAGTGCACTTTAAAACAAATAACAACTTATTAATCATTTAAAAAAAATGAATTTAGGGAACCCAGATCAGTGAAAGACGTAAATTGATAGATATTTTGCACATTTTTTTTAGTAGCATATCTTTAATGATGTATAACGCATTTTGAAGTACTTTTTGTTTTGGAATTTCGATAATTAGGCTTGACATTTGTATTTGTTTGTTTATTTTGCTACCTGGCAATACTTATCCTTCACGCTTCTTATATGTTGATTGTTTAAAAACGTTGATAATTACCTGAAAAAAAAGAAAAAAAAATACTAGTTTATTAATATGAACGATTCAATTAAATTCTACATCACTGCCATGGCTTCAACGGCGAGAAAACAGAGCAATAGGGAAAGAAAAACTGAGAGTGAGCAAATTCTCTTCAAATTGGCTATATCATTAAAACTGAGAAAACCATCCAAAACATCACATCGGCAGCCACCGAAATGAAAGCGCAAAAGAACATAGAAATATATGCTGAAGCGATGATAAGCATTCCCCAAGTTCCGCCACACGGCAGCTGTCGGTGTGTTCGCAAACATAAACATACACATTTCAGAAGCGGCCTCCTTCTTCCCAGAATGTTCCTGCTTCGCGTATCGCCCCTCTGATTGTACGGTTCAGCGAACCATCCGAAAATGATAAAAAAAAAAGGTTGAACGAATCAAACGATGATGGTGCCTCCATACCTGACGGGTGGAGCTAATTTTGGGAAATGGATCTTGCCTCGAAAAGGAAGTGATCATAATCGAAAGTTCTGGGAAGTGCTGGGTTGGGATCAACGGACTTTTGAGGTTTCAACAGGGTAAACATCAAAGCCGATAGGTTTCGACGACTGTTGAAGAGTTGATGAACTCATTTACAAGACACTGTTTGCTTAACAACTTCTTCCCGAAGCGTTCCAGTAGCCTAATCGAGTTGGAAAGGGGTCAATAGGGAGGTGGCACCTTTTTGGGGCCAACTTCAAGTGACACCACGGAACGAAAAGTTGGCCCCACGCTGAGAAGGTCGGATTACGTAAAACGGGCAGCAGCAGCTCATCTTTCACGCGCGCGTTGAAGAATACTTTGGAGAGAGCGCGCCGCCACCCAGTCCCACAGGCACTTTTGGAGGGCAAGCGTCCGTATAGCAAGTGAGTGTGTCTACTGGGTAGGAAGATGAACAAGTAGGTACACACTCCACAGAGAGATACAGTGGAAGACCTCTTCAACCTTGTATGCACACTAGAAGTGTGACGCCAACAGAAACACTTGTTGAAGAGATCTAATGAGTTCATGCTGAACGACTCGGATCGATACACTGCGCAAAATGTTTAATTTTTGCTAACGAATAAATAAGTTTATATTAAAATGTAAAAAAGGAAATATCAAAGCAATCAATTTAATTATTCAAATATAAATATTTTTAAGGATAAATGTAACAATTAACTGAATCTTAGAATTATTCCCTGAAAGTCCTCTATTGCTCACATTTTAAGACATTCTCAATTGAAAAAAATACTTGTTCGGTAAATTGGACTATAACTTAACGTATTATTCTACGCATAATTGTCCCATACAATTTTTTGAACGATTCTGATGTTTGATCATTGTGAAGTTGTTTTGACGTATACTTTTCGAAAAGCCCATAAAATCTGGTACTTAGTTCGGAAAATCATTATAAACAACACCAAGTTCGTTTGTCCCATCGTAATGCTACTCAATACACAATACAATAATGACATTTCATGTTAATCAACTGTCAAAAATCAAGATACATAACAATTGTAGGAATTTTAATGTACTTTTCGAATCTGCAATAACCCTGAGAGGTCAATTAATATTTAGAACAAAAATATTCATTTTAAAATTACGTTAATTATATTATGCTTTTTATAAATTTTACATTAAATAAATAAAAGGTTCCAAGTTTGATCAAAGTTCACTAGAAATTATTGTTTTCCAAAAAAATATCAATTTGTGTTGCCAATAAACTAAATTTGTGACGTGATACAAAAAATGTCCAAAGTTACTTAAAATATTTCTACTGAAAATGCCTATAAATCAGAAGATATTTTTGATTTCAGTTTCAATAACACTCATCTTCGTGTAAAATTGTGTAAAGAATCCGTTAATGTAATCCTATATCCGATTCGAACTAATTTTCATTGATTTTCAATACTACTTCTAGAGGTACTTAGAAAACTTTCTATCAAGCTCAGTATGATTTCATACCATATTGAATGTATTTAATTCGTATTTTTCATTTAGCTAAAAAAAATCAATTTTACCGTTTTTGACTTATATGTCACGAATTTATTTGCACCCTGTGGATTTTTTTTCGCCTATTCTGAAGTACTATTATCAGTTGTCATATTAAAAAAAATCTTCAACCTATTAATGTCACCCAGGTTTACAGGTTCCAAAAATCCTTGATTAGAATAAAAAAAAGTTCAAACTTGACATTCAAGTGTGATATTTTATTATTTTTCCTCCGATCGATCCTAACCAACAATTTTTTTAGCCCTCTCAGATGCTTTTTAAATTTTAATTGAATTTTGCCTTAGTTACAGACATTTAATGATTTTTGAGGTTTTTAAACCTTCAAACTTTTTGTCCCGATTTGCCCCACTCTCCATTGACCTAGAGTGCTCATATTTGGCCTAGATGCAAGTTATATATGTCCAAACAACCCCCTGAAAATTCCAGGTAGATTGGTGAGGTCGATGTGAGATGGACTCGTTCTTAATTATTTGATAACAAAATTATTAAAATTGTGAATTAAAAAATATCGAGTGAAGAGCAAGCATAAGAAAATCTTTAAATTCGCAAATTTGTACACTTTTGAGCTTGCCGTTGCCCACAGCAACAACCCATCGCTCATGTACAGTTTTGGAGCAGTCCATCGAGTACCCTCAAGAATACTTGATGTTCACAGTCGAGCCAAGTTGTAAGTTATAAACGTCATGGTCGTCGTCGTTAAACTCCACTTACTTCACCTCCAAAATGTTTGGAAAATGCACACACACACACAGAACCGCGTATAATGTTTTCGGGTCCGAAGAGTGCCCCTCGAAAAATGTAGGGTTTTAGTTTTTCGATGCGTGTGCATAATGAATATTTATTTGTTAAACGATGTTTTCAATTAAGTCTTGGCTCAGCCAGGGCTTGAACCGATTTAATTCAAGCAAGTCAAGTGTTTTCGGTGTACGTCTCGTTGAAGAAGAAGCATTCAAGATATTGCCAATGCCCGGTGGTCCGATTTCGTAATATGCAACGGGGCTTATTTTCGCTGTTGATTTTTTTTTTTTTTTTGCTGGAAAATAAATGTGCTTGCACAGCTGATCGCGTGAGTCGTCTTCACCGTGGTCTCTTGTGCCGTTGCCGTGCGAGGTACACAAGCCACAACAGGTCAGTTCGTTTCCGGTGTCGGACGGTCGAACATCGGAGATGATGATGATGGGCAACTTGCTGACGAGTGGCATTGAAGAAGTTGGAAAATTGGTTTTCCCATTAACCTTGGTGCGGCGGCGATGGTGGATTGTTAGTGATTGATCAAGTGAGCAATATTTAAAGTTCGATCGCAAGAATATTTGAACTACTCTAATTTATTGAGCTAACACACAGGTTGCTCCCTCCCTAACCAGTGAAAACACGACCCATTCCCCAAACCTACTTCCTGCCACTAATGGGTCACTCTCTCGTATAATGACCACACAACTAGGACAATCTCAGCACCCCAATCCGTTGTCGCCGTCGTAGTCCTTTTCAACTTTGTTCAAACGAAAGCAATAAATCTTACTTCGTCGTGACCGATATCTGTGTTGCCGTTCCTTTCAAGTTATCGTGTTTGCAAAAGTCGTAAAAACTGTGTGCAAACTAATTACGGTGCCCTCATCGCAAATTTGTTCTAAATTGCCTCGAAAGAGGTCGTTAAAGATCGATGGCACAGGTGTGTCGCGGCGACGAGGGAACCTCACGATGAGGTCAATGTCAGGGAATGTAAACAAACGGCTCGACGGGAGACCTCCCCGAAGGGGGGAACTTTTTGCCAAAGTGAAAGCCAAACGCAACTTGATTGATCGCGCACGCGAACTTCCCGGCGGCGGCGAGCGAAAATCTCTTGACGAGTTGAAGGTGGCGCGAGGTGTGGTGTGACGGAACAGGACGCACGGCCCTTTCCGGAGTTCACCTGCCAGAGATTTGAACTTAGGTTGGAAGGTCATAATGCGAACGGGGTTGACGGCTACGGCAACGGTTCTCAAGGTGGAAACTTCAAGTTTTGCAACGAGTTTTATAATTTTTTTTTTTGCGATTCCGGAAAATGCGCTTTGAATTGGTTAAATGTGATGAAAATCTGAACTTTTCAACACTCAAACGGATGCTGAAAGGAACTAATCCATTTTCTACTTTTCCTTTGTTCAATGGGTCATTTTTCCATTTGTTTTATGTTTTTAAAATTAATGTTGATTAATTTTATATGCATTTGTCATGTTTAGTTTTTTTGTTTTGCCTTCCTCACCTCAATGAGGAAAGGCTATAAAATCACTCGAAAAATGAACTTCTTTATTCGACCTCCTAGACCCACCTTCACGTATACCTATCGACTCAGAATCAAATTCTGAACAAATGTCTGTGCGTGTGTCTGGATGTGAGTCCGTGCACCCAAAAATATGCACTTGATTATCTCAGGACTGGCTGAACCGATTTAAACTGTTTTGGTCTCATTCGATCCGGCTTGGGGTCTCACAAGACCCTAGTTAATATTATGAAGTTAAGAAAAGTACTTCAAAAGTTATGCTAAAAAAACGGTTTTAGCTAAACTTCGGAAGATTGTAAAAAGGGTGGTTTTTGTAAGAAAACCCGTCATGCTATATATTGTTAGAAAGGTATTTGAAAGACCTTTCCAACGCGTCCAAAAGATTGAAGATCTGACAACCCCATCAAAAGTTATGAGCACTTAAGTGTTATTTATACACTTTTTTGAGGCCGGATCTCAAATATGTTGATGAAAAAGTTGTCCGGATCTATTATGCGACCCATCGTTGGATAGGTGATCAAAAGACCTTTATAACGAGCCCAAAAGATTGAAGATCTGACAACCCTATCAAAAGTTATAAGTACTTTAGTGTTTTCAATACACTTTTTTTTAGGCCTGATCTCAGATATTTTGATTTGATAAAAATAAGTGTTATTTATACGCTGTGTAGTGTATTCACTTTATTAATGTGAGGAAGGCACCAACCACCTAAAGGTGGATTAAGTAACGTTTTATTACTATAGTAACAAATTGTTTTTGTTACTATAGCAACAAATTCCAACGATTAACTTTTTTTCTTTTTGTAATTTTCATAATGTTCCGGGATTTGTTTCACTTCTCGCCACATCTGCATATTTATTTTGAGAAATTTAAAATCTGATAAGGCCAAAATAAATTTAACCACAATTTTATAAAAAATAAAGAGTTCTCCTTTTCATTGTTTTTTGCAGATTTGATTTTTTTGAAAAAAAAAAATTAATCAATTTGATAAAAGCAATTGCCGAAAAAAATCATTATCGATTAATCAATCACTCAATTATTAATTACCGTAAAACGGTGTGACTTTGATAGCCGGGCGACTTCGATAGGTTTGAGATTTTTCCGTAAAATGAAGAATACAAATTAAATACGTACGGAATGGTATCGAATCATACTGACCGTGGTAGAGAAGGGCTCAAAGTACCTCAAGAAGAACTTTTCATAACATTTTGAAAAGTTTAAAAAGTTAGTTAAGTTAGTTTACTATAATTAAGAAAATGTTGATGAATAGCATTGTTTTAATCTTCTTTAAGTGTCATGATTTCTAGGATTGCATTTTAGGATTTTTGGACAATTTTCCACTAGGAGAAGATAAAATAAGTTTGTAAATAATAAATATAATGCGTTTTTGAAACATAATTTAAAAAAATCTTCAAATTTATAGGCATTTTGTTGAACAAATTCCATATAACATGTGAAAACTTTTCATTCCTGCTTCGAATTCAGTTTAAAATGTAAAATAAATCGATAATTTTATAAACGAAAATAGTTTTAAATGAATTTCAGGCGAAATTTTGTCTTTTTAACAAGTTTACCAATAATTTATGTATATTTAGTAAAAAAAACTTATAAACAAAGTTAACTAAATAAAAACACTTTTTTTTCTTAAAAACTATATCAACAACTTCAGTGATGGTACATTTGACGTAAAAATAAAATTAGTATGCCATAAATCTAATTTCAACAAGAAAAACTATGACTATCAAAGTCACCCCGGAATTCAAACTAAGAATTTTGTACGTAATCATTTTTTAAACACTGTTGAAATAACTTTTTACAAAAATAGTGACTTTGTGTGGCCTACCCTAGTACATGTTTTTAAAATAATAATCTTGAGAAAAACCTTACCAGTTGAAAAATACTCATAAAAATAAATTAAAATCCTATCAATGTTACCTCGGTTTACGGTAGTTAGATTGCTATTCAATCCTCTGTATCCTCTTCAATTATTTTTATCCCTTATTTCTAATTTTTCTTCTGAAACACAACAATGATTGAATGATAAATTTAATGAAATTCATTTAAATACCGGTTAAAGAGAAATATTCGAAAGCCTCACAAAAAAAAAACTTCGGATAATCGAATCGCGATTTTATCGTTATTTTAGCCGTTGAACTCAAATATAACCTCAAAAATGCTTCAATGCTGAATAAGTAATCCAATATGGCGGAGTGCCTGAATATTGAGATTATTTGATTTATTTAATAAAGTATCAGATAACCAAACACTCAAATTCGAATATTTTGGGTTGCTGAACCTCGAATTTGGTGTAAAAAAAGAATTTCCGGTTTTGATTCGATTATCCCAAGTTCCTTTAAAGACTTTCGAATAATCGTAACATCGGATAATCGAGTCTGGATTACACTTATAAAAGAAGAGAAGAATAATCTGATCTCTTTGGATTATTTTTTCACTTGGTGAGTGCCTAGTGAATCGAATGTTTAATGTAGAGCTCGCGCATAATGAAAATGTAAGGTTGTAACCTTGTAACAATTTATGAATTTAAATATCAAGGATTTTTTAATTTTGAAGACTAATTTGCTTAATTGCTTAACATTCGCTTAGTTAGAAAAAAAAACTTTTTTAAAGATTTTCTATTTTTTGCAAGATTTCCTGTCAAAACAAGTCTTGTTTCATGGTTCAACTATTCATCAAAGCACCAGACATTTCCAGACCCCTCCCCAAAACTCGCTTCTGAACTCAGAATCCTGTAGAAAAAGAGACTCTGAACGGAGAGCCCCCCTCTCACTTTCTCGAATCTTCTCCAAGCACCTTTCCCATTCTCACTGAATGAATGCCGATGGATACCGAGGGCGACGAGGTCTTCCCCCAACTCCCACACCGACAACAACAAAAACAACTTGAAAAGTGCGATGACTCATCGCTGGATCTGCGCAGAATCCAAATCTCGGAATTGTATTCCCGCCAAAACCGCTTCCCCAAGCCGGCTCTCCCCCACCAAGTTATTATGAAAAACGAGAAAATAAACAGCAAACAGGGTGGTGGTGTTGGAGCGGGGGAGGGGGTCCCCTTTACGAGGCGTCCCCCCTCGGGGTAAACACTTGAAATATGTATTACACCCAAAGCTCTGCGAAAGGGAGCGTTTGCGTCGTCTTAGAAGAGTTCTAACAACCCCCCTCTTTCGCAGCAAAGGCCGTGACGACAATGTCTGGCCAGGTAAAGGTTCGCCGAGTGCGTTTGAAATACGCAATGTTGGTGGAGGAGTATTCTTGCATGAAAATTTTATCACCCAGCCAGACAACAAAGAGGAAGAAAACATCGAAAAAAGTGCCGGCTTTTCACTTGGGTTTTATGCGAGAAGTTTTTTTTATGGTTTGTTTGGGGGAACAAAAACTGGAGGGGGTAGATCTGGGACCTAATATCGGCATGACATGCATGTGAAAACGTAGTTTTGACCTATTTGGCGGGAAAATGGGGTTGCTGGAAGGGTACTTCTGTGTTTGAAGACTGAAACTGAAGGGGAGGAAGTTTTCAACAAGTTTATTTTTGATATATTGATTCTTTGACAATCCTGTGGTATCATTCATCAACAAACTCTGATGCCATTCTCCAAAATTGACAATCAACCTGGTCCAATCATAACCATTCATGAAAACAATAAAAAATATCAGCAACGTGCAATTGCAGGCAATAAACCACACCTTGTTTTGTCTGTCGACGGTGTCGATACTTCGCAATATTATGACTACTGCTTCTGCCATCATTTACCATGAATTGCGAGTTGCGATGACCACAGACGACGACGACGCCGTTGATGAAGCTGCAATTAATAATCACCATCAAACCGACCAGGTCGTTCAAAGCTCATCATCGCGTTCGTGGTCGCAATCTCCGTTCACACTTATCCTATTAGCGAATCGAGACCAGCTCGCTCCAACCCCGGCCAACCGTTGCCGGTTTGAATTTTTTCAAAACCCCTGGTTTTTGGTTGGGTCCATCCTCCAAAAACGAAAAAACAAGACAAGAGGCTAAGTACTTTGCGCAAAGATCATACGCCGAGCGCGCGCGTCGTAACAATTAAGTCATCGCTGCTTTGTTTTTCGCACGCGATTTGTAAAGATCGCACACCAGATTGCGCAATAGGCCACTGCTGTTTTGCCAAGACTTCCCCGTAGTTCCTGCCCGACTCATAAATCATCCGGCGGCCAAGTTTGGCAGCTAAGTATGTTAGCCCCGTTCAAGCGCGGCTTCGCAACGCAGTAATTTCTCTCCAAACAAATCGAACAGACAAACAGCACTCCTTACGCTTCCTGAAGATAGATAGATCAACGGACCATTCGAAGATCTGCGCGAGGCTGTGCCGTCTATATCGATTAGTTCAGCGGCTGCGATGTAATAGCTTCCATTGCAGAGTTTGGGGCGAGCCCCTACGGGGGTTAGTTCCCTCCTCGACGGTTACTTCGTACTTGTACTCTTGGGCAATGTTTTAGTGAGCAAACCAGATAAGTTTTGTACAGTATTTTGAAAATCTTATAAGATTTTAACACAGGTATTTTTTTAAAACAGGGTGTAATTAGTCCAAGCATTTAAATGGATTGGATGGAAATTATTGTCACTATTTAGGAATCATGGTTTTAGATTCATACGAGAATAATCGATTTCTTCAAGTATAATTTAAAATCGGTCAAGAGAAAATGTTCCTTTTTTGCATTATACGAACAATTGAATAAACCATCTAAAATATTTTTGTATGTACCACAACTTATTTAGCTATTTTTTGTACTGAAGTAATGAGTAACATAATAACTTTAAAAAGAACCTAAAAATAACTCAAATCAAAACCGTAGAAAGAAGGGAAAAGAACATTTAAAAAATATGTTGCGCCTTCGAGTCTCTTTTTTATTCAAATTAAGGCCATTGCGAATTTTATTTCATGTTTTGCCCCCCATTTTTATTATATAGATTCAAATTTTGATTGCAAAAACTTGTAAAATCGATTTTAAACTTTTCAGAATCATTGTTCATATAATGCTTATTTATGCATTTTAAATCAATTATAAAAAAAAAGTTTAGGAATACAAATATATATGTATTTTCATAAATACATTAATGGTTATTTAGCAATTTTTGTATGAAAGCGTAACCGTAATTATGTATAAAGTATTTGATGATATTTTTATTTAGAAATTTAAAAATTATGATTTGAAATATAGGATTTTTTTTTGCTTTCTCCTTTACCTTACCCAGAGTCGAGGGACAAGATCTTTAAAAAATATATACTAGCCCATCAACAATTTTTAAACATTTTAAGAAAGGGAAAGTTGCATTTAAAAACTTAAATTAAAATATTGAAAGAAGGGCAAAATGTAATGTCTCGAGATATATTTCCTTCTTTATGATGAAGTTTTAATAAAAGAAGAGAAAATTGCATAAAATTGCTTCGTAGCAAAATTTTTAAAAAAATTAAAGAGTAAATGTAAGTTATTGGGTGATTTTCCGTATTTAAAGTGGGAAAGTGTCATAAAAATCTTAAAATGTTATAAGAAAGCCAAAATGTACATCTATTGAGACCTTTCCCCTTCTCTAAGTTGAATTTTAAATAAAAGAAGGGAAAACTGCATAAAACTAATCATTTTTTATTCATTGTTAAACTGCTTTTGAAGCTTAAATATTTTGTTGGTTTTGTTCGAACTCCAATCAGTTCAATACGGAGCGTCGGATCAAGGCGCTTTTTGTTGCGTTAGGTTCGTGTAAGCCCAAGGAATGTTCTTACGCTAACTGATTAACACTTTGGCCACTCTGGAACCGATTCCGGAGCATTGGCAAATTGTATGGAGAAAGTTACGTAAAATCATATTTTGATCACAGGAGGCTGAATAAGCAAAAAATCAAAAAACGTCACGAACGAAAAAAAAGCAGAACGAAGTTTATCGGGAAGAGATTGTTACTTATAACTATGGAATAGACAAGAGTAAGAAAAAGTTTTCAAAAAACTTACAGAAAGAAATGAACATTAAATTTTTCCCTTTTTTTAAATTATGTTTAAATAAAAGAAGAGAAAATTGCTTTAAAAAGCATAATTGTCAAATATTTAAAGAAGAGTTAAATGTACATCTATTGATAGATTTTTTTCTTTAAAAAAAATTACAGCTTTTTAGAGTTTTTGTTCTTCTTATTACAGTGAAACTATTTTTTTTGACAATCCGCTTTGAAAAAATAATAAAACGAGGATATCTTGACAAAACGTTAAGTTGATGCCATCTTTGTACTACAAGCGTCACAAGACTGTTACAACAAATTCTTTTTTTTCTGAAATAAAAAAAAATTGTTTACATTATTTTAAAAGCATGTTAAAATATGCATCAATTTCTCAAAGAATAAATTATTTTGAATGAATATGATATGTTTAAAAATATGTTTGAGTTCAGACTTTTTCTCATAAAACTTTCATATTCATTTAAAAAAAAAAAAACCAACAAAAAAATCAGAAACAATAAAAAAAATTCTGAAAGTATGGACAAGCTATTACAAATATTACAGATTTTTTTTTTGAAAGAATTTAAGTTTCTTTGAAATTTTTTCATCCGGAACGAGTATTTTAAGAGCTGCTCATGTTTGAAAGGATGAAATAACTTACAAAAAATTGAGACATAAAATAAATTGATTAGTAAGGATATAAAAATATGTTTGGAATCAAAAAAGAACTATTAAAACTATTGCACAATTGGTCATGTTTGAAAGAAAGGGAAAAAAATCAGCAGAAGCAAATAATTATAAAAGTATATCAAATTCTTATAGATATGTCTGAGTTTAGTCTTTTTTCATAAACTTAGAAACTGCTCAGGTTTTAAAAGAATTAAAAATAAAAAAAAACAAAAACGAACACAAGTCATTTCAAAAATTATGTTAATTTATCATAAAATGTTGGAATATGACTGAAACAAGAATTCAGATTTTTATCTCAGAATTCAGAACATTATACAAAAAAAGAAACTCATATCTTATTATGAGATAATGTTTCCTAATTTTCTCACATTCGATCATTGCCTTTAAACATGTTGGCATGTGACCTTTTGCCCTTTCCAACTAACGTCTTCAGATTTTGCAAACAATTATCCTTTATCAATGTGGACAACCGTCAGAATGCGGCCTGTTGAAGAAGACTAGTAACCAAAACTTGCAAAAAACCGCTATTATTGCAAACAGATCGTTCTAATTAGCGGTAATTTGGTTCCGTCCAACGCTCTATACTCCAAATTCCGGATG
Organism: Culex pipiens pallens; assembly: GCF_016801865.2. Lineage (NCBI taxonomy): Eukaryota > Metazoa > Arthropoda > Insecta > Diptera > Culicidae > Culex > Culex pipiens. The sequence continues at coordinate 27,158,390 of NC_068939.1, forward strand.
TTCCACGAGATGCGAGCTCAAATCAGACGTCAACACTTGATCGCTTTAGCGCCGCTTGGAAGGTCAGCGGGTAACTCACGGTGTGTGCAGAATTCACCGTTGCATGGCATGTCTCAACAGCGAAGGTATATACGGGGTAATTGGATTCTAGTTGATGTTGCGGGTGAACGGTAGCTAGTTTTGGCCGTCGCTGGCACGACTTAATCAGCCGCAGTAATTTGGTTAGATTTCATTAGATAGACCCCCGGGCTGGCGTCTTGCGATGCCCCCCTCCCTAGCGGGGGTTGATGAGGAGTAAATTGAATAATTAGCATCGCGCGCGCGCATACAATTTTCGTAAATGGGATCGAATTTTCGCCCTTGCTCGTGAGAGAAGGTGGAAGAGGTAGTTTCGCATCACTGACTGCTATGAACCGTTAATTTTTTGCTTGTTGGTGGGAAAATAGACTAAGCTTTGAAATACTTTAACTTTTTAACAAGATTCATAGAAAACTTGTTTCAGAAAATTCTTAGATAAACTTCAACGATTTCAAATCTTCAAAGTAAACTTTCTGTTCCATTGACACCGTCATTTCCACCCATGTAAGTCAAACTTGCTCAAGCACATTTTCGCACGAATCCAACTCAACACACTTACAGGTTTCACGCGGTATAGTTTACACGCGGGTAAGATAAGCCATCGCAATAATATCTTGCACCCTCCGGAGAGACATCGCGATGGCGCGCGCTTGTCGCGTGGAAACGACGACAGGTTCTTCCTGTTTGCATAAACGGCGATCTGGTTTTTGTTTTCTTTCCGGTATTTCCCCCTGACGTCCGAAAGTGGGTCCACCTCACCTTTTAAATGAATGTCCACCACAGTGCAAACAGATCTTGGCCGGTTATCGAAACGTTTACAAAGTGGAATTTTTCAAGGTATAGGATTGAAAGGTTAGCATCAATTGTTTTTAAGGTGTAGATTTGAGTTTGAACTTGCAAGTAAATTGTATGTTTTTGTAAAGAAAATGCCGAGTCCTTAAAAACATTCAACCTCTTCTAACAAACAAGTTGTACTGTTGTTTCTACGATCATTTGTCTGACCTAAAAATGGTTACACAATAGTTGCTACAACCTAAATGTCCTTAACTACCAAGCAAGTACCAAACTTTTCACAGTGCAAACCACCTCACACCAAGTTCGCGAAGCTTGTCCAGCTGCTGCCCTTTAACAGAGGTATCAACATTTAACTACAGCGATTTGTTATCTGCGTGTGGCGCACATGTTTTTAACCTGATGGGCGTTTAAAGGTTGGTTGTTGTAAAGACCCACCGCGTCAGAGATAAAATAAAAACTTTACGATGTTTTAATTATGTTGTGATTTCGTACGGGGGCTGGTGAATGTCGGTGGCGGCGACGGAGGTAGAGGTTTCAATTTTCTGCATTTCTGTTTGTTCACACCCTGGTCAGCCGGTTTTCTCCGGGACGACGCGATGGCCGATAAAGGGAACGAGGCAAATTGTACCTGCCGTAAGCCGGTCGACTCAACCCGGAATGATATATTTTAGATAGAGAGGGGAAAATTGCAAATGTGCAAAATATTCAATTTTAGTGTAAATGTTTGCATTTTACGCGAATGACATCGGATGTCATTACACCGTTAGGGGTGCGACCGGGAGTTTATATTGATTAAATATTGAATTTGTAATTAAAAGTGGGCATTTGTTTGCCAACGGGGTGTGATGTCAACTGTTTGATTCTTGGTTTCATAACTATTTTAAAATAAAAAGGTAATCAATTCTATACCTAACCAACAAAATCACAATTTTCAAACGTTCCGAGTGAAGCCTCTCAAAACCAGTTGAGCTTCTGGCGCCCAACCTCTCAATGATCCCATATTGTCTAGTGGTTAGGATATCCGGCTCTCACCCGGAAGGCCCGGGTTCGATTCCCGGTATGGGAAGTTTTTTGCAGTCACAATCACTATTTAGAAATTTCTTTTTCCATCCAATTGACGCTAATCTACATGAATTCAAATTACATGACAACTAACTTGCAGAATTTTTGATAGAAACTTGCCTCAGCTTTTTATTACACGATTTTAGTCGAAAACACTCGATTTCGGGTGAAAACATCGTATATAAGCTGTAATTGATCGTCAAAGTGCTGATATGCCGATATTAGGTTCCCAAGATAATCAAATGTCTTTCCACTTTTTTCTGGGATCTATTCCCAAAACCAGTAAATCCAAACTAATCAAAAAAGTTTCCCATACCGGGAATCGAACCCGGGCCTTCCGGGTGAGAGCCGGATATCCTAACCACTAGACAATATGGGACTGTTGAGAAGCACGGCTTCCAATCTCAAACTGGCGCTACGGCGCGAGACATGAAGAGATACGGCTAAAAATAACCCCCGAGCAATAAATTTGCTCGCAAACACGAACCAACAGAGGTAGTTCACGCGAAGCGTGCAAGGAAAACGAAGAGAATGAACTCGGCCGATGTTCAGCAGCGCAGGCTCGTAACTTGTCGGGTCGTGTTCACTGTGTTTGCCGATTTACTCGAGCAGTAAAGGATGAACGTTTTCCGGCCGGCAAATTTCAACGATTCGTGTTTGGTGTGTCATTTCAGTACCTCCCATATGGTCTAGTGGCTAGGATATCTGGCTTTCACCCAGAAGGCCCGGGTTCGATTCCCGGTATGGGAAATTTTTTGCGTCGCTTCTCAATGTGGAGGTCGAGGGGAATTCCCCCAAACTTTTTTGGCAATCAACCCGGGAAGATCGCAATCAATCTGTGTGAGCGCAAAGCCGTAAAGCAGACGAATTTAAAGCTCATTATCGGTGCGCGGGTAAAACAGTTCGTTCAGCCGCGGCGGCTCGGAAGAAAGCGCGCGTAATTAAGAAAAGTGTAATGTGTTGTGGCAGCACACAACATTTCTGTACACATCATTAGCTAGCCGTTAAGATCTTAGATTTGAACCGCGGTGGCGGCGCGGCCATAGAGTTCGTAGTCGGTATCGCGGAGGTATTAAGGAAGAGCGCACATTACACACCGAGTTCGCACTTAATGGGTACGAATCGAGAAAGTTTTGGTGCGGATTTTCGGGGAACTTTGATGTTTTCTTCGATTTAAGCTGCGGGAGATATGGCAGCCAATTAAGCAGATCGCTCACATCTCTTCCCGTTGGCGGAGCACGTGACACATTTCGCTGAACGGGTTAACGCGCCAAACAGCTATTCACGCGACGAAGAATCTCACGCCGCTCGCAGC